>NC_135497.1:202669112-202909112 GCF_052857255.1 Amblyomma americanum | reverse complement strand
GTTTTTGTCTCGTTTTCCGTGGTTGATTTTTATATCAATAACAAAGAGAGGAAACAAATCGGAAGCTATTTTTGCTCGCTTCCGCTAAGCATATAATTTGTTTCCCACATGCTATGGCTGATTACTATTCGCAGTTTTTTTAGCAGCCGCATTGCCCATGGCGCTATCAGCCATGCTCAGCCAGATGGCCCGGATCCAAATTTTATAGGGTGCGCGTTTCACAGCTCCCACTGAGACTGACCAAATGTTGTACTCCAATAGGCGAGTGAACACATTTTTCACCAAAAAACACTGAAAATAGACAATATTGTTGAAACGTAGCCTTAAGTTCATACTAGAATTGCAGTTGGATGTATTTTTCACGATAACTGTGAACTCCAAACGAACGTATTCTTTCGTCCTCCCAACGCAGCTATAATACACCTGGCAGAGTCTGTTGGATCAAAGGCGCTGGGCACTGAATCGGTTGCAGTGAAGACTATTGCAAAGCACACCGAAGGTCAAGTAGATGCAGGTGAGCTTTATCTCCCTGTAAACTAATACCGGCTAGCGAAACAAGCTGTGTGAAGTGATAGCTGAAGTTTACAGACAACACAAATTTTAGGCCCACTAGTCGTCAAATGGTTGGCACGGTACAAGTATACCACCTCAGAGCTACTGGAAGCCTTGTCTCAGTGCGGTATTATATTTGGTTAAGAGGGAGAAGGGACGGCACTGAGTTGCCCCCCACAGAAGAGACGTTTTACGTACAATCATGCCGACAGGATGTTCAAATAGATAGATTTCGAATAGCGGAGGCGTATTAGCGTAGATGTATACCGGATTACCGGACGCCGGCTGCATACGCGCAGTGGCCCTGCTTGGCCTCGCTGCGGCCACTGGGCGTGAGCAGCTGGTGTCCGCTAATCCTGGATACACCTACGCTAATAAGTCTCCGCTATTCTAAATATCTGGCAGCGAATCGCTGAGCAGACAGTGAAACGTACAGCCTTCGTATAACGCAAAGAGCACAGGGGTTTACTTCTAAGCCTTATATTTATAGCATGCGTAGAAGACCTAACTTTCGGAGGCGCGAGAACGAGAGTGACTCCCACCTCGATGAGAACTGGAACGCTGGCGATAAAAAAAAAAACTTTCCACACCGCATAGCCCAGAAGGGGACCCCTTGCGGCTCTCTAAATTAACAAAGGTAGCGTTGAGAGCGATTTATTGATTCCTTTCAATTATTTTTCCCCCGAGAGTCAGGCGTAAAATGTGCATAGTCGTGAGGGACGGGATACTGGTGTGATTCGCAGACAAGTGGCTGAGCCTGCTGGCCAAGCACGGAGCTTACGGCGGCGAAGACCGGGCCGTCGTGCAGCCGGCCGTGCTGAAGTTCCTGGCGCGGCTGCTGGGCCAGTCGGGTGCCGAGGGCGTGCGCCGACTGCTCTCGTGGAGCCTGGTGCGCCAATGGGCTCCCCTGGTCGACGGCAGCCTTGACAAGCAGGGGCCCCTGGCACGCAACGTGAGCTGCGTCGACGCGGTGCTGGCGGTGCTCAGGTTGCCCTTCCTGGCGCACGTTCTCTTCGACTGTGAGCAGCACACGCGCGATCCTCTCATAATACTGGTGCTAGCAATTAATTATGGCGTTCTACTGCACACGCACGCACGCACGCACGCACGCACGCACGCAAGTAGTTCACGGCTTTTCACCGAAGGAGGAGTATACCACTAACGTTGAAAGTTGAAAGCTGGAAGTTTATTACCTCTAATGGTAGTTCATAGCATATGGCTAGGTGATATTCAGCAAGAGGTCCCAAAGTAGTTACTCTAATGGGACCTCTTATTATCAATGTGGGAGGAAAACATATGAAAGCAGTGCGGACAAGGAGAAACTGCAATCACATGTCAATATATGAAGTATACAAAAGAGGTTTAAACGGTAACAAAGAAATATTTCGTAAATAAAAATAAAGCACACATATAAATTACAGTACGGAACAATCGTATCAGATAAACAAAGTCCGTTTGCTTGAAAAAGGTACAAACCAGGCACACGAAGTCCTAATACAGAGTGAAGAAGAAAATTTGGAGGGCAGAAAAAGAACTGTAGTCTGTGCCGTAGAAGCGTATCATACAATAGTATAACACTGGGTGATTGTTTAAAAGGTACTGCCTCAGGGATGCCTTAAGAATGATAGAGAGCGCGATGACTTGATGCAAATTTAAGCTCAGTCCAGAGTTCAATGATAGTGAAAACATTAGTTAATTTTCCGTAATTAGTATGAATTTTCGCGAGTAAAAAGTTATTTGAATGTGAAAATCAGGTGTGGTTTGGGTTGCTCAGATGATGTTTTGAAATTTTATAATAAAGACAAGGTGTGTTTATGAGACGATATGCTACTATGCTTATGATATACATCATGAGACCATTTTTTTGGCATATTTAGGGACCATTAAAATGGGGCCATATGAGCGTTATATCCACTAAACGTTATGATTCTGATAGCTTATTTTGGAGGTATAGCAAGTGTGATAGGTGATAATGATATGTGGGTCCCTATGTAGCGATGCAATACTGGATGTGACTCTGTATAAAGGAATAGTAGAGCGTGATAAGAGTGGACTGCTGAAAATAATGGCAAGCTTTCAAAATGGACTCTGAAACCGAGATCCGATTCCTTTTTTAATTCTTTGATACGAAATGTGAATTTTAAGGCTTGACCAAGCTCAATACCTAAAACTTTGATCTGTGAGCAGTATGGGATGCGAGTCATGGTACAATGTAGGAATAGTAGAACGGTTTCTGGTTGGAGAACTAAAGATCATGAATTTAGTTTTGGATGCATTGATAAGCAGTCTGCTAGCACGAAACCAATTGTTAACATTTTCTAGATCATGATTCAGCTGCACTTGTTAATTAATGAGACTTGCAAATCGTGGTGTCATCAGCCTAAAGTATACAATCTGTAAGCTTTTTAAGACAATTAAGGAGGTAATTAATATAAAGTAAAAATAAAAGTGGCACGGGAATGGGACCCTGAGGGCCCAAGTAAATAACTACGAAATAATTGTAGTGGCAGTCCGTTAATTCTGTAATAGAACTAGGAGTTTGTCAAAGAGAATATGGCGATTAACGCAGTCGAATGCCTTCGTGAGGTCAATGAATACCGAGGGCACATAAACTTGGCATCACAAAGGTGACTGCTGTAATGCATACACTAGGCAGTGGCTGCCATATGCCTTCCAAAACCAGAGGCCTGGAGAGGAGGAATGCGGGACTCTTGGAAAGCTTCCAGTTACTCTATCGATCTCGGCTTTTTAACGCCACCTGAGATTCCATTTCCAGTGTGCGTCTCGCTTATCACCCTTAAGCTGGCTATCAGCTTGTCGAAAATTTGTCCCCCTTGATGGCTGCACGATTTTACTGCTGTCCAAAATAAAAGATGTGGCCAGGCTTCGCTTGATATGTCTGACGTCTTCGAGCAATAAGAGCCAAATGACAAACTGTTTCTTTTCGTTTTGGTTCGTATTACCAGCAAACGTGCGTGGGCGTAAAAATCATCACGAGGTCCAGGAATCGCAACCTCTGGTCGGTCAGTAATGCGGGATGTTGGACCAGTTGGTCAAGCATCATTGATATTTTTTTTTAGCAAGGCAGGTGGGATGGCAAAGGACCGGGTTAATTGGAGAGACATGGCAGAGGCCTTTGCCCTGCAGTGGGTGTAGTCAGGATGATGATGATGATGATGATGATGATGATGGGACGGGATGAGACACAGAAGGGACACACAGACGAAGTGCAAGCTTACAACTATGCCTTCCACATGAGGAACAAACGTGCGGAAGACCAAAGGCGTTGAAAACCCACGCATGTAAAAGTAATCAGGGTCTGCGTCACTGATGGAAATATATCAGCAGCGGAAAATTCACAAAATGAAAACCACTAGGTGGCAACACTGAGCAAAGGCGAAAAAACAAAAAATGAACAGTGATCTGCACCGAGACGGGGAAGAACAGCGGCTGCTATCTAACAGTATGAAAATTCAATTCTTTCTTGAGAATTGAAACAGACGCCGTTCTCACGCATGTGTCGAACACTGTCTTACTGATGATCAAGGCCTCAAGGATTCGCCCTAGCAAGCTTTTCAGAGGCGCGCCCAATTACTTCAGTAGCACCAAGCAATGGACGACGTTTACACTTGCAGGTCCCGCAGTGCGAAGACAAGTTCGTTCCATAACAGTAATCACGTTCACTCAGGCTGTCGTTTAGACAGCACTCTGTCTGTCCTAAGGAAACAGTGCCACAACTAAGGGGAATCTGATGTCCTACACCCTAAGTACAAGCGGCATACTTAGTTCATTGTTTGATTTCACAATCTTGCTTTCCGGCTTGGCGCCCGCTGGCCAGAGCACAAAAATTAGTCAGTTTGCAAGAGGTTGTGAAAAGAACGTCGACGCCAAACTTATCTGCTACTCTTTTCACACTGTGCCGTAGTTTGTATGTATACGAATGGACTTAGAATATTTTTCTTTTTTTTCTGCGTGGAACAAGGGTCATCAACATTATTTAGCTTCAGAAGTTTTTTCAGCAAAACCTCTGCCGCGGAACTAAGTACCGAGCGCTGAAAGCCTGCCTTTTCCAAGCGTTCAAATCTGATGTCGAAGTTAGTGTTAGCTCTGTGTGGACAAGATTTCAAAAGGGCCGATCTGAAACAGGACGAGACAATACCATGCTTCACAAGTTTTGAATATGCTGAGTCAAAAGGAAGAAAAAGCCTGCCTTCGATCGCGGCATGAAAGCTGACATAAAGGTGGTTGTCTCGAGTTAAAAAAGAATCATGTATAAAAATTGCTGGAAACTTTCCTGTGGGAGTTCAAGGGTAAAATTAAAAATCTTAGAGCAAGCAAAAAAAACTTTCCAAGACCACGTCAGTGGTGATAGAAACATAATCTTTCAAATATAGTTTCAAAACGACTAGAAAAATCGTCTACACACCTGAGGACCTTACAATAGGTGGGCCGCTTTGCCCAGCGATGAGGCCTGCTGGTATTCATTTTGTGAATTTCTCGCTGCTGACATGGTCCCCCCAGTGACGCAGAGCTTGCTTCCTTTTACAAGTATTGAATTTTGACGTCTCTGGTTATGCGTATTTTTATTCCTCGGATGGAAGGCGTTTTTCATGCAGCAAAGTTGTAAATTTGCGCTTCGTCTGTGTTCTATTGCCCGTACTGTCTCTATTGAGCAAAAAATAAAAATCAGTGATGCTCTCTTAGGGCCGTACATGAATTCCAGTGCGAAGGAAAAGGCGCTGTGAGCACTGCTTGCTTGCAGCTAGCTCGAATAGCTTGCAGACTTTAAGGAAGTTTCCGACGTGTCTGCGGGCACAGTCGAACGCATTTGTATTGAACTTGCGAAACAAAAACGCCTACGAGTTCGGTATAATGTGCAATGAGATACAAAAGTTATTTTATTTATTTAATTTATTTGTTACCTGCATCGGCCCCTAGACCAATATAGCAGCGGGGATACAGATTTAACTACACACGAACTAATTCTTTGAATTCATGAAAAAAAAAATCAGCATTTGATACGATACATAAAATGCTAGGTGGCAGTCTGTTCCTGTCTCGAATAGCTCTAGCAAAAAAAAAATAAATAAATAAATAACGCATGACGTCACCCCTACAAGAAAATTCCCTTACCTTCAAGCAGTGGCCCAGTTGCTTCGATATACTGCGTTGTGCTTGAATATATTTTGTCGCGGTTTATGCCTGTCTTAGAATAATAAATATCGCGGAAAAATTTTAACCTCAGATGTCCTCTGCGGTCCTTCAGTTCTTGCCATTTAAGGTTAAGTTTGCTTTCTGTCATGCTAAACTGCCGGCTATAGTTTCCAAGAACAAACAAAAACAAAGAACAAGAAACAGTGAATTTAACAATGTACAAATACACTGAGATAGAAAAAGATAATGCAAAAAGGCACTTACTGAGAGCGTTTCACCGAACGAAATACTTTTTTTTAGTTTCATCTTCATTGCTACTTAGAAAGCAAACGTTTCACTGTTATCAATAGACTCCGAGCAGCTCAGGTCACAACAGCGAGGAACCATCCAGGCCGCGACACGTACAAGCTGGTAGTCTGTAGCCCGTAATCCGTAGCCGTTCGATCAAGCCCTCGCCACAGATAGCACTGCTGGCATCCTTGCTGTACGAGACATCGAGGATCATGTCTCCAACCCCAAGCTTCCCCGTGGTCTCAGCGTCGTCGTCCGCAAGCACAAAGTCGCTGTTGTCCCATCACAAATGGCACCAAGAAATTCGGACAACTGGTTCTACATAGTTATCAAGACCCACTATGGTTACGTCGAGCCCGCCAAATAGAGGACTTGCGCCACCTCTGGGGACGCAGAGACTAGAATTTAAGGAGCGCTTCTAGCTGGTTTCGTTCTGGATTTGCTTCATGATTCATTGAACATAAAACAGATGAAGTGTTTCAGTGGATTTGGTGGTCAGCTGTTGATGCCAAAGTCGAACCCAACCGTGGCGACCGTTATTCTGTGGAGGCGAAATACAAAACGTCCGTGTGCTGCGCGATGTCAGCACACGTTAAATAACACCACGGGATCTCAATTAATCCGGAGATCTCCACTACAGCAGCCCTCAAATAGCATGTTTCACTTCGGGACACTGAACCTCACAATTTACGACACAGAAAGGGCGCCTAGCAGATCGTGAAAGTCAGGCCTGTTGCGAATGAAAATAAGTTCTTGCCTTGTGCTCAATCAAGGGGGCAGAAAAATAAATGTTCCGTGATCGAACATCCAGAACGTGATTGTACACAGTCCCCCTTAACACCTTCATACGCAGCCTTGCGTACATGTCTGGTGCCGCGAGCGCATGGTCTTCTCTACGTCTTGGGCCAAACATTAGCCTTGTTCCTTAGAATGGCACCCCACGTGCTGATTCGTATGTTCAGTTCGGGAACTTCGGATTTTTTCTTGCCCGTTCGAGTCCCTTACAATCTCCAGCTTTTTGGAGCAGGGGTTCTGCCGTTTCCCGTCAGCCTTCACGCATACAAGGAGGCCTCGAAACCGAGCCTAATCATGGCGATAACTCGCCACACACCGCAGGTGCGAACTGAGCGGCTCCGCTGACCCAACTAGAGCAAACGCGCCAAAAACGAGCAGTCTGGTTGGCTGTGAAGTGTCCGTCGCCAAGGTCATGCAAAAACCGTGTAATCATTGGCCGGCGTGCACTACGCAGCCTTGGCAGGAGATGCGGGAAAGCTAGCCTCCAAAGGCACACTGAGGGGAAGCCAGCTTCCTGAGTCGGCTAGCTCTGTCTGTGAGATCGGTCTAACGAGTATGAGTGCCAATTTTTGCACGTTGTAGCATTACAGCGTTCAGAAATTGTACTGCAGACTTTTTACACACAGCAGTTCGTGCTATGCGCAATAGGTGGCGCTATTAGCACAGTCATCATCTTCTGTCTTCTGGACCTCCGTTCGCAGCACATGGGGTGCAGTGCAAATGGCTGCTTCTCCGCTTGTGTAAAGATGCCCACTGTGTTTTAACCGCTTTTAACTGCGGTTTCAAAACAATGCGCACTGAATTTGAGGAAAATGTTCCTTTAGTCGGCTGTCGCGGCAATGCCCGACAGCGGTGCTTACATTTTCGTTCATGGCACAGACTGCCCGCACCACGAGGTATAGAAGTCACGTGACACAGACTATCTTTTTCTGATTTCTCTCTTGCGTGAGCAGGCATCTTTAAGTCGGCCTAAAGAAAATTACAGGACTTACCTGAATCCGATGCGCCGACTTGATTCAGCGCCCGCAGGAGTTGCGCACGGAAAGGGGCTGGCGTTCTCGTCTTGGAACGATGGCCACGGTATGGGAGCCGCAGCATTTGTTGCTATTTGGGCCACCGCATTTCTACGCTGTTTGTCCTTTAACGACAACAATTTTATGCTCAGAAATAACGCATTCACACTGAAGCCGTCACGTAACTTTCCTTCGTGACTTTCCTTAACCTTGGTCATTTGCGTCGATGGATCCGATACCTCAAATAATCCGTGCACAGATGCATCTGCAGTGGAATTTTGCACGATATGAATTTGTAAATTTCAATTGATTCCAGCTTGCTACATCTGAGACGCCTGACCTCCTGTGCAAAATTTTCAGTATTACTTTCACCATAATCTACAGACATTTCCAGGGACTTCGAGTCCGCTGCAGATTTTGACCCGTGCGGAGTTGTTGCGAGAACTTCGTACCTGATATCTTTCCTGTTCTATGCGTATGTGTTCACACTTTACTACCATAGCCCACTGTTCACTAGGCCGGTACCACTGATTTGACTTATTTTTGAAAAGGCCATGTAGTCGATCGAGTGCCACATAGATATATACCTTAAAGCGCGTCTTGACCAACGTACACTGTTAAATATGAAGCCGTACGATAGCGGAACAAGAAATATATTGGCAATAAGTGGACCATAGCGGGCGCGTGCACGCTCATTTGTAAACACCGCACAGTGCTGGGCAGCGAGATTATTTTTGACGACATGCATTCCTCCTTGCATCCAAAATACTGAGCCCTGAAAAGCGCGCTATAAGACTATATGGCCCTCGAAATGATATGCACATTTTGACGATTAATTTCATAGGCCACCACGGGCACCGGGCGGTACAGTGAGAAAAGAAAAGAAGTACGCATTGACAGACCGGTTCGGTGGTTAGATAAAACGTGTTGCAGCGCGAACACATCGTCTGTGCGTTCGGACATTTACAGTCGAGCCCACTTATAACGAACCTGACGGTCACGCGGATTACGCCGCTTCTTGTTCGCTATAACCGAGTGGCACGGCCTCAGTTTTTCGTTGTATCTGAGACGAATTGCCATTGCCTTAATACACATTTGGACGGTAGCACCAACATCGTTCGTAATAAGAGAGCGTTGGTTATATCTGCGGCCGTTTCAAGTAGGCTCAACTATATGTTGCGCCGTCCGCTATATAAAGGTATATCCCCTTCTAGAGGCGGAACAACACTTTAAGTGTGCGCCAACGCGCTGGCAGTCGTCGAAACCACAAGGACAGAAAGCGGGCAATCTCGGATCATTCACGTGACCAAAGATGGCTGCGCCGTGCTCTAATGCTGCGAAGCATCAATACAAAAGGATAATTCCACCTAACCGAGCTGGATATAGTCGGGTTAGACTGCAGCTAATATGCGTGATTCATTTCACCTGAGATTTCCTTTCGACAGGGCCTATGAAGAAGGGGGACAAGTGTGGAGCTACCTTGTAGACAATTAAAACATCAATGACAGCCTAGTAAGCCTTGCCTTGCTTTGTATCCAGCGCTGTCTTGTCCTAGATAGCTGCAATGCTCCCGGCGTGTGGAGGCGTTGACGCCTCTGCGGTGCGTGCATTGGAGCACCGTGCTTTAGAACCACCTGATGTCGTTTGCCGAATAGAGGCGCGAGCCGCGCGTAGAAAACGAACACGCAGCTCTCCTTTCATAATGGCAATAAGTAAAGCCCTTCCTTAGAAATAAGTAGATAAGAGCGCCGGCTGAACAGAAAACAGCGCACTTATATTTTTTAAGCAATCGCAATTCGACTTTTGGCGTGTAGATGGCGACGCTGCGCTTACGAGCGCTATTTTTTGCGCCGCGACGACTCCGGCATTCACCACTGCGAACGAGGGAACGAAAGGAGGCAGAGAGAAAGAGGCGCTATGCAGGAGAGCCTCAGATTAATTTCTATCACCTAGGGTTCTTCATATCGCGCATTTACATCGCACAGCACACAGGCGTTTTTGCATTTCGTTGCCATTGAAATGCGTCCGCCGCGGACAGGATTCGATCCCCCAACCTTGCACACAGCAGCCGAACGCCATGACTCTTAAGACGCCGCACGGAGCACTGCAGCGGCTGCAAACTTGCCGGGCGTGTTTTTCAGCTGGTGGAGTCGCAGCTGTTGTTATGCTGTTGGGTTGCGGTTCTCAATGACCCCCCCCCCCCCCCCCCCGCTCCCCATCGATAGGGTGGCATCGCGTATTGCCTCTGCGCGTATACTGAACCAAATAACTGGGGTTTGAGCCAACAGCCTCTCAATTAACTGTAGAAATAACTTGCGACCTTAAAGCGGGCTAGCGTCTGGGAATACTGCGGCGGCCGCCCAAGCTAGAACTGTTTGCCTGACGACGAATTCGCCCTAAGTTCCTAGCTCTGCGCCTTGCTATCCCAACGAATCAATGCCAGGAAGGGCTTTCCCTTTGTCTCCGTTTCCCACCACGACAAAGTTCGCCTCATTAAAAAGGACGCTCTCGTGTGTACTGCATCTCTCGATACTAAGGGATAAGGAGCCTAATGAGGCTGACTAGTACGGTCGGTGCGGGAATACGACCTTAGAACACGCGTGCATATCAAATAAGTTTTCTTGGCTCGAAGCTGGCGCGAGTCACCTAGTATTTTGTGTGATTAGGTGGTTCTTTCTTTTATTGACTCTACACTTCTAATAAAGAATTAAGGCCCCATTTACAAAGTCCACGACGACCGCAAATTCCTTCGAAATTTCGAGAGAAGGGAGCGGTGCGGCAAGAGAATGAAGAATTCATTTCACTGACAAAAATGCCAGTTATTTCCTTTCGCACGCACTGCTCCTAAACAGTGGCGCTACTCATATTTCGCATGGATAGCCGTGCAGATACGCAGGAGGACGGGGGGTAGAGGTGGCAGTGCCCCCAAAGTAGGCATGAGGGGGGGGGGCACAAAACTTGTCCCATTTTCTCCCATGTTTCCTGCAAGACTTGAGCTGGAAGTGAGCCTTTATTCGTCTTCTCCTCTAGAGCGAGGCTTGCGTGCGCCACTTCGTGGAGCTAGCAGAGGAATTGTGCGAGAAAGCGCAGTGCGGTTGGCAGGCATTCAGAATATTCTGAGCACAAAATCAGCTTCTAAGAAAGTGAAAAGAGCCTCCTACTCGAGTCGTGGCATACTGAAAGCGCACGAGACTGCGGAAACCCATCCAGGGGCTCCGGGCGGCCCCGAAACTTGTGAAACCAAGAATCGTTGCCGCCGAATCAGCGTCGCTCCCACTTGCCCCGTGCACTCTCTTCACCCCTAAGCTCAACCAACTCCTCTTCCCACTGAATCGAAACCTCGTTCAAACATTCAAGGCCGCGCACTGAACTGCGTACAAGCTGTCACTTGAACTGGTTCCGGAACAGGGAGTTTTCATAAAGTCTGGGTTCGGGACCATGGGCCCCATTTGTCCACGGCGATCAGACTGAAATGCCTGTGTGCAGCAAAAGTGACTCAGGGCGCATGCATGCTGTTGGTTGAGCAATATGACAAAATAACTAGAAAGGCATCTTTGGACTGGGCAGCCAGCTGAGGGAACGAAGTGTCCTTCCAAGGCAGAATGCAGCGCTGTAGAGGGCGGGGACAAGGCCAAGTTTACGCAGCGTTTCCGCTCAACAATGGAACAAGCCCGTGAGATGCCCCTCGCAAGTATAGCATTAGGCGACTGGAGAGAAAGCGGTGATGTTCGGCCGCTGGAGCAAGGAAAGAATGCTAATTTACAGGCCCGACTACTTGGCAAAGTACACATGGTCAGAGGATTGTCTCCTTGCCTTTCGCGCCTAGCCTTAATTTGCTGCAATTCCCTCAAATTGTTCTCGAGTATAATGCCCATCACATTCCAGGATATTCTAGTTGGTGCTACACGATATGAAGAAGGTAGCGCGAAAACTAGACGAGGTACAGAAGAGATAGAAGACACAAGACATTCACAAGAGCTGGTGAATGTCTATGTGTCTTCTCTTCTGTGCCTCGTCTAGTTTTCGCGCTATCTTCTTCATATCGTGTGTGTGTGTATGTGGGAGGGGGGGGGGAGAGGCTGTGCTTATTCTGTGGTGGTACGATCGTAGAGCAATAGTTAGCTTGTCGCAACAGCTCTAGAGACGAGCTTATATGACGCTCCTGGTTGGACAAATTTGTACTGCGCATCTGACCAGTGAACACCGCATTCGCGTAAAGTGGGCAGAACGAAATCTGACTCATTACCAGCGATTCGGGACAGCTCCCAGTCAGTGCCGCTAAGCCTAGCGGCCAATCACATTCTGTTCTGAGCCACTCGACCATTCTCTTTCTTTTTTGCATCACGGACGATGTCAATGCACTATTTTGGAATGTTCGAAGACATGCGCCACGTGGTGGCAGCCAAGGAAACTAGAAGCGTTTGTCCCGAACTCATGGTAATGGGGGCATGCGTTTTGTAAAGAGGGAATCTCTTGCTCCGTCGAAAGCTTAGAATCTAGCCTTTTTTAGAAGTCTGCAAATTTCTTTTCGGCGCATAAACCCTTTGGTGACAGACCAGTATTGCTAAGGTGCTCAGCAAACCTTGAGGAGCTGCATTTCGGAATATGTGAAGAAAGAAGTTAGCCGATGAGAAAGCACAAAGAAACTGTTTGCGATCGTGGCTTCTGTTCTATGTAAGTCTCAACTTACACTGCTGATTCAGTAATTGTAATGGTGTATTATTCTCTGAGCTTTGTGCATATAGCTGATGAACATTTGAAGCGACCGCATTAGGCTTCACATCATGCGCTTTCGCGTCCCTAGTCACAAAGGTAGCTGATTGACCGAGAGGGCGATGACGTCGCAAGGCCACGTGACTGACACGCGAAAATTCAAAACTGAAAAAGGGGTATCGCGCAGCCGGGAAAAGGAGAGACAAGCAGGTTGGAACAGGCAGGCACTCGGCGGACTTAGTGCATGATTATGTGCGTGCAAATAAGTGTGTGATGACAGCGACAGTATTGTGCATGTGGTGAACGAACTGCCACAGACACATGGACATGTAGCAGCAACGTTGCTTCTAATGCCTACGCATTACACTTTTATGCTGACTTAATCATCCCAATAATTGTTTAGCCAGTACATTTGGAGGTCATGTGCTTCGTATTTTAAGTTAAACCATGAATGAATACATAAAAAAATTCAAAGAGGCCAAATGTCAGCGTAAAAAATTTACTTCCCAGCAACTCGTCTTTTCTTAAGTTGCCTTTTTCTTGCATCTGCCGCTTTGTATTTCCTATAATTTTTTCAGCAATATCTGTGCGCTGCTGAACGGTCACTGTGTCTTTCTTTACGATATAAAAACAATATAACACTCTCTTACCAGATGGTCATGCAAGCACTGAGAGATTTGGTGTATCTAACTACGCAAGGACTTTTTAAAGCACAAAATGAAGCTAAAGGACGCAATTTTTTATATATAAATTTCGGTATTCTCGGTTGGCCATCATCAACTCAGTTCCCACGTATGTGACATTTCAGACATAGGAAGGAGAGAAAGATAAACGACGAAACCATTAAGGGAGACTATTTTGTACGGCGTGTGTGGTTATGGTAGTGCTTTTAAATGATGCGACACCGGGCAATAAACCAACGGGCACTTTGATGTAGTTTCAGATTCCGTGTGGGCTGCTCGACAGTGCTGAAATCTAAATATAGGCACCCTGCACCGGCTTGGCGGCTCCTCCGTCGACTTCGCGGTCTGCGCCCTCGCGCGGCCCCGTCAGGAAAGCTCCTCCGCTGCGCGCCTGTGAGCCGGAAGGGAAGGCGCCAATCACTGGCGTTCGGCGGCTCATAGTCGGAGGATATTAGTCCATTAATGATGTCCAAAGTTTCTCAGGGAGGTGAAACATTACTGGAGGCAAGAAAGTTATTTAATTGATTCATATTCGCGGCGTGAAAGAAGCTATATATGAAGCGATTGGGGTGAAGTGTCTGGTGTGTTGCGAAAACACGCTAAAGTCTACCGTCAAAGGCTAATTTGACGGAAATAAAAACATATAAAATCCAGTGCTTAGGCGCTCACACCTTATATTTATAATTTGTTTGCGCAGCTATCCCTCTGCAGGCATTTTGGTGGTACCAACAGCAACGGTAATATCTTTCTCGTGTCGCGCCAGCACGTCGCCGCTCTTTGCATCTTTGAGCTCAGTGACTTGTTTTCCAAAGCCAGCCGCCCACAAGCCCACACAGTGTCTGGAGTATACCCCAAGTTCTTGCTGTGCTCCCGAAGTTTCTGCAAGGCGGCACAAGGTGACCTTCGGCTTTGAGGAGTGTGCAGCTGATTCGTGTTTACACCTCGCGTGTTGCATCGCATTTAGGTGGCTTTCTCTCCGCTGCAAGAAATTGTATGATGGAGCACAGACTACTTCATTTCACGTTCTCAAGAGAAAATGCTCGCATCTCATGAGAAAATGAGAAAACTTTCTCATCTTAAGAGGAAAGGAAAATTCGGCTCGGTGCTCAAGTCGCATTATTATTCTCGTGCTTTCGAGTGCTTCGGGGCTCGAAATGAAAGCCTGCTCAAGCTGTGGTTTTAAGTTTCGTCCACGTTTCATGTGCAGAACAAATTCCTTCGCCGTGGCGACTCCTCCTGTTTTGGAGGAGAAAATTGTGGCTGCAGTTCCGAAGCCTTCTTGAGTCGGAATTATGCTTTGTGCATTTTCGGCGCATTTCTGATGTGCAATGTCTGTTAAAGGGGTTATAGTATAGTTTAAGCAAATGATAGATTTGTTCACAACTACACTTTATGACACAGTTTAAGGCAGTTTAAAGTGGCTGGAGACGAAAGTTAAGCGGATGCGGGGGTAACCCACGCATGGCAGTTGCGACAAGGGGAAGAAAGGCAGCTCTGCCAAGCTGCTTCCTAGCTATGCACGGAAAGCAGGCTTTGGAAATTTAGAAAGGTGTTTATGCTGCCTTCAGGGATCCATGTTGGCAGAGATCAATCGATGGAGCGGCGAGCCATCTGCGCACAGCTGAAAACTGATGGTGCGCGCTCGTACCCCCCCCCCCCCCCCCCCCCCCTTCCCCTCGGTAGTGCCATAAAAGGTTATCCAGGAAGCTAGCTTACTGAAATTTTTACAGCTCTGGCTGACGTCTATTTCCTTAAACGATATAAAGGATAAGTTATAACGGAAAATTGTTTCTGACGATGAACGAGTAGAACCCATCACTCGCTTGTGTCTCCTCTACTGGTCGCGTTAGTTGGCCGTAAAATATGCTTCTTAGCGAACTTATGAATAAGCGGTTGCAGCCCATATTATAGGGCTGGGTCCAGCTATATTTGGGCCGAGATAGATGCCCAAGAAGAAGGCGTACAGCCTATCCGTGGCCCGTCGGATCACCGCCCACGCTTTCCTGACGGGGACGCGCGTGCCGCCGCGGGTGGCGCGCAAATTGCGCCGAAATTAGATGCGGAGTGTGTGCCTATAGAGATATATGCGTATGCAGTTGCTACAGTGTTTTCGCGCACATATTCTGACAAGCTCGAAGTTTGTTCTGCATAGTTATGAGCTTCGTGCAATGAAACTGAGTTGCTACTTTCATGATTTTATTGCATGTTTGGGCTCTGGTATATTTAGAGCATTTATTCTGCATTGCTATTGATCGCAAACATTTCTGTGCTTTTTGATCGAAGCCTCTGCACAACCGCACCTGATACTTATTGCAGAGGTTTTGCTTTCACCCATGCATATTGCTAGCTGAGGAAACGACATTGCCCTATAGAACGTGCTATCTCTGTAATGGCGACCGTCCGAGACTGAAGTAAATGCTTGTTTTATGCCAAGTTTCCAACTCGCCCTAGGGGCAAGAACTTAAAACAAGCAGTTGTGAAAGCTTGCGGCCGCGCGCGGAAGTTTAGTTCCATTGCGATCAGAACATAGGACAGCCTAGCTTACTCAAATGATTGCAGTGGCTGAAATAAGAGCGACTGACAGTATTTTGGCCGGTTTCGGCAAACGCACTGTTACTTTATTCCAGTCGTTCCTGGCAGAAAATTCGTGTCCCTAGCGAGCACGATCATTCTTTAGCGGGGCAGTCATAACGCGATTCGAGTTCACCCCGGGGACTTGAGAGCAGCTGAAGATGATTTCAGGCGCATTGTTCGGTTGTTCTTACTTCCGTCAATAACTTTTTAATTTTCCATTAGTGATATGCATGTGTGCATGTGGGGTTTGCGTGAATGTACGAGAGCAGACGTACACCGCGAGCGGGACAAATATGAATTAAATTACCGATGAATGTGTGAAGTGTTTCACTAACTGAACTAAATAATTCAGTCAATTAATTACCAATTTAACTATGTATTTCGTTGATTTGAATGTAATATGTTTAATTACTTATCAATTAACAACTCCATAATTTCAATTAAATTGCCAAAGATTGCGTTAAACAATTCTCTAATTCGACTAATTAATTACTTAGCGCAATTAGTTAGATCCAAATGTAAGTGATCACATTTTGTGGTATGATTAATCATCCATGCTAATGGAATACAGATTTAATCAGCTGTTCTATTAATTACCCCTATAATGGATGACTGACGGTTTGTGCGGAAACGCTTTGATGACATGCTCTGCCGACACGCTCTGATGACAGGTACACGCCACTCCTGAGACAAGAAACGCTTTCGCATTAACAACATGAACAAATAGCGAAGTTCGGCGGTGGATTGTAGACATTGCAGTTTTGCTTGCATAGAGTGGCAGGCCGTTTCGGGACCACGAAGAAAGCGACCAAAGCGGAGCGACTCTGAGGTCGTTAACCTTCTGAAGAAGTATGATCCGGTTTTGCAAAATCACTTGGATTCTGGCACTAAAAATGCTACATGCGCCAGGAACCGAGTACAGAGCGACCTTATCGTGCCGCTGTACGCTGCGATGTTACCATACATTGTCAGACGCCTTCAAGAGATATGACGAAATGAGGGACTGCGGTCACTACGTGCAACTGTCTGTTGTCTTTCAGAACTTTTATAAAGAAAACATACCAGTTGAAGTTTTCGTTTTACTGGAAAGACTAACAACAACGTTCTCTCCGTGCTCTTATATGCGCGTTGCTTAAACATAGTGCTTGTTGATACTTGTTTTTCTCGAGCAGAAAACAGGACCCTCCTTGGCTTCTTAGGCACTCTGTAGTTGGCGTACAACTTCATAGAGCCTGGTGCAGCGCGTCACGCCGTTTTCGAGCGGATTTGTCAATCGTTTGGTTTTAGATTTGAGACGCTCCAGTCTTTGCGTGCAACTAGGTGGGCTTGCAGCGCAGAGGCTGTGAAAGCCTTGAGAGAAAACTACTCTTGCCACGTTAGAAAAGTAGAGGAGATTATGGAAAGCATGCGTCACCCAGGCAGGCGGTAGAAGGCAAGAGGACTCCTGTGACAACTAAAGAACTTCGATTTTATAGCCAGCCTAGAAATTGTGCCTCCCGTTTTGCCGACGGCACTTAAGGTTAACAAAAATTTATAGGAGCCAAAAGTAAATCTCGCGACTGCTCATCAGGAGGTAGAAAACCCGATGAAGGCGCTAAAAAAATCAGAGGAAAAATGCCTTTGCCAAGATGCTCCAAGATATTTCTTGACAATGTGGGGCACATGACATCGACATACGTGCCGTACGAAAGAGGAAAGTGTTCGGGCACGTGGATCCCGGTTTTGCGAACCAATGTTTTTCCATGAGGAAGAGCTCCGCGTCACAGTTACTATCCTATGATTGACTCTTTTGTTGAAGAAATCGAAAATCGTTTTACAAAGAAAGCTGTTGCCCTTAGTTGTGCCATAAGTAGCCGTCTGCAGCTTTCTGCTAGCAACGAACAAGTTTGCATAGTGAATATTTTGACGTCGATTCCAATAGCTTGCGGGCTTAGCTACGCCTCTTGAAGTCACAAAGTACAAGAGAGCAAACGGAATCTCGTGATTGTTATGAATGGTCGGACTGGTCGCAACAAGAGCGGCTTGGGCAAATCAATGTACAACGACTTTTTTACGATTTCTGATGGCTTTTTTGTTATATCTGTGAATATTCGCTCGTGTGAATTGGCTTCTTCATTGCCTGCAATCATGAAAGCGAAGCTAAGGTGAACCATGTGTCATGAACGACTTCGCTGATTACTTTTGCTTTTGCTGAGCAAGAGATCGCATTATCAGCCGAGTTTGATTCAATAATTGAACATTTTGTTCCGGATAAGCGCAGACGCCAGCTCTGAACAGTCTGTCGAGTGAAAGAAGAAACCAGGTAGTATTTTAACCATTGCTTCGGTTCTTTGTCGGCTCCTATGGATTTCGGCTTGTCATCGGGATCATTTTGAAAAACCCTCAGTGGATTAATTTTTGTTTTTGCAATGGATTCTTTTCGTTTTCCGCATGAGCTAGCTGCATATGTTTTGCATGTGCGCGTTTTCTTTCGTCCTTTTCTCAGTGCCTTGTGTACATTACAAATTGACTTTAGGGATTCTGTAACCCTTCTCTTCGGTGAGCATCATTTCACTGCTTTTGATTTATTATGGAACCACAGATTGTGTACACTTGCTTCTCTTGCCCCATGTCTTGTGGTTGTTTGCAACTAATGTCTGGAGAAGATTGTTCCTTGTACAAATTGCGGCATCTAAATAACGTGAGCTGTGTTAATAATGTGCGCATATATTTTTAAATAATTTATGTGCCGAAGATAGTTTTGTGTATAAATATGTTAATGTGAAACAAGGAGCATTTAGAAACAAATTACTCTACTTCCGTAGTTATATTCAAGTTATTTTCGGCATCCTGGCAGAGGGAGACCATGGGGCGCTATCATGAGCTTTGCTGGCCTCCAGTGGAGAGGTATCTGCACGCCTATGGTCGTGCGTTGTACGAGCACTTGGTGCCTCGTCACACCTCTTCGGAGAGCACGCGAACGCGCCGTCGATCGGATTTAACCCCTTGACTGTGCTTCGGCGCCGAGATTCTCAGGAATGCTCGTGGGGCCATCTGGCATCACTTCGGTTGTAGCAACCAATTCCTGCGGCGCCCTCGTGCGTACTGGCTGAGGGACTAAGGTAGTCATCATAGCTGACAAATGGCGGTACTTCATATAACTCATGAGGCTTTTCCCAGAAACTTGAAGTGAACTCTTTGTGATGACATCCAAAGCTTTCCCAGTTCGTTGCAGCGTGTGTTTGAAAGTTTGGGCAGTGTTTGTGATCTCTTATTTTTATGCGCTGCTGGGCTCGAGAAGGCAGTCTTGTGTAGTGTAGTTTGCACTTTTGGCTCCTCTTTGCCCTTGTCTTGTCCGTGCCACTGTTATGCGTTTGTTCGTGTTTGCGCTTCTGCTTTCTGTAACATGTACCAACTAGAACAGCAAAGCGTTCTACTAGAATTGCCTGTTTTCTTCTGATTTCTTTTTTACATCTTGTGCAACCAATTTTACAGAGGGATACTGATCACAAAGATACGCTATTTAATTAGAAGAAAATAGGGAAATTAATATTTTACCTTGTTTCAGTTGCAGAACAATAAGATAAATGCAGGACCAGCAGATGTGTTCTTTGTTTTAGTGGCAAGGGAAATCGGGGCACGCAAAGTGCCCGGTGGGAAGGCGGCGTTGTCATCGCAGCGGCTTCCTCGTACCGGATGAACGGGATAAGGCTGAGACCTTTTTTTGTTAATGTAGGTAAACCTCTCTTTAATGATACAGCTTGCGGCAAAATATTAAATAAATAGATACAAAAAGCAGCTTCTCTCCAAGTTACCCCAAAAAGCTCATGAAGTAAACTGTCTCAGTGAAGCATTTTTTTTTCTGCCTTTTATCACACAGCGAAGTGTTTTTCTTCGCACACGAGAAAACGCCCTGCCATTTCGCGCAGCGTGTGCGCCTTAAAATGTCGCACAACGCTGTTCGGCACTTATTCCGCGCGAGTGGCTTAATACCCGCGCGACCGTCTGGCAAATCACTTGTCCTTGTGCGGCAGAGCAGAACCCGCTTGTTGTCTTCTTCGGAATCAGTCGACGGTGCATAAGCGAGGGCTATTAAAATTTCATCGCAAACTGAATACATCGGTTATCGGACACGTTTTTTCGGCCTCCCGAATTGGTACATGATATTTGTCAGGGGATATAACAAAACAGTGCCTTTAACTGATACATTTTAGTGTCCTTACTACTCTGCGCAAGCGGAGCTTAATAATAGTGTCTTGTTCATTTTCAGGCTGCCGTTGCATGCTGCACTACTCGATTGGTTGGAACACCGGTGTGATTACAATAACGTTTTGGGTCCTCCGAGTGCCGTTTTCTGAAACGATCTCTTCGTTTGAAACGGCACATTTGTTTTCTGTGCAAGGCAACTTGTGCACAGTCATACTATCTCAAAATTTAACCCTTTGCTCTTTTAAGGAGAACTCATTTCTAGCTCTTAACGGAAGTCGATCTAATATTATTGTACATCACCAAGTCACGGTAAGTCATATTGCTCGCTAATCTTGGGAACAACCACGCCGGGCAATTTTCATAAGCTGATTACTCTACAGAAACGAGTCCTGCGCATATTTGAAAACTACCACGGGCATCCACAATATTTACCGACAGATCCATTATTCAGAAAGTATTCCCTGATAAAGGCTAACCAATTATACTGTTATAGGCTCTTGCAACATGTTTAGAACCAGAAACTTTACAGCGCAGCACACCCCGCTGCAGAGTACTGCTTCCACACACATAGCCGAAAAATCCCTATAGTCAGGACTAACTACGGTAGGCAACACGTACAGTTACAAATACCGTCTCTACTAAATCTCACTGAAAAACTGCTTGATTTCAGCAAGCCAATTCACCAACTTGAAGTTCCTCAAGAATGTAATATTGCAAGAAAACATTGAATTCATTTGATTTGTTTCTCTTGTTTTTTGCTAGCATTTATGGCCTTTCAGTGTTGCTTGTTTTATCCCTTTTGTCCCCCAAAGAGGGAATCAATTGTTCGCAATTGTAGTTCTATATGCAGTTCTAGTTCTATTTGTAGTTCTATATGTAGTTCTTGTTGTTTTTTTTGCTAGCATTTATGGCCGTTCAGTATTGCTTGTTTTATCCCTTTTGCCCCCTAAAAAGGGAATCAATTGTATGTTTCTGATGCCTGTCTGCAAACGGAGCAGAGGCCTTTGTAAGGATTCTTGCCTTTTGTCTTTGCTCCGGTTTCTGCAAATCAGAATGAAACAAATAAACTGAAAAAAAAGTCGCTCAACCATTTTTCTGCGTAACCCTCGAGCTTGAAGCTAGCGCTGCCATAATATGTGTGTGTGTGTGTGTTTTTTTTTTACCACAGCCATTTCGAAGGAAAGGCTGAGAGACGCCACCACAATAGCGACGAAGATGCGCGACATGCTCTCCAGCTTGGTGGCAAACTTGTCAGTGTTCAACCAAGATTCGAAGAAGAAAGTCATGAACAAGCTGGAAAGGTTGAAAATCACGGTTGGCTTTCCCGATAGCGTCGACACCACCCAAAAGGTGGACGCACTGTACGCTAAACTGGCCCTTTCCAAGACCACCTTTTTCGAGAACTGGCTCGAGGCCTCGAAGTACAAGATGATCATCGCCTCCGCGGACAGCAAGGCGGCGCTATTCGACGCCACGTCTTCCATGGTGTTTTACGAAGCAATGAAAAACGAGGTGGTCATCCCAGCGGGAGCATTGCTGCCGCCGCTGTTGTACAGCCCGCAAGGGGTTCCGGCCTACAATTACGGCAGCTTCGGACAAGTGAGTATTCATTTGCGTGTGCAAACGTGATCCTTACACTAGTCAGCGGCAATTTGCTTCTCTAGCCAAAGCAGTTGCAGCGGCCGCAGCAACAAGAAATGCGGGTTCGCATTTCAAATGACTGCACTGTTTTTTTTGAAAGATTGGATAAAGTTTTCTTAATTATATTGTTCACTATGATTGATCTTCCTGGTGCTGTCGCTGTTTAAATGCAGACACCAACGTAAATAAAAAAAAATTAGAAGTCTGCAGGACGACTTCGTATGACTCGAAATAGACCCACGAGTCTACAGCCACCATTTCAATAGAATCTTCGTTTAGGAAGCGCTGAAATTTCACGCCAATCGAGGAGACATACATGGACGAGCGCAACTTCCAACTGATTTATTCAGTGAAACCCACACGAGTCTTATGTACGCCCTCAAGTACTAGAATGACAGCATCAGCGAGAAAACAAGTGACAGATTACCAGGCCGTACTATATAACGCAAGCTCTTTTCTTGGTAATGAGAAAAAAGGTGAACTTATGTAGTTACTCCTAAGTGATGCTATATTTGGTGCTTCAGTGATTTAACGTGTCAGTTCACCTCGGCTTCTTTCAATGATATTGCACTGATTTAGGAACAACGCAATCGCGGTACTTTTTGCAGTGAATTACCAGAAAACCACCGATAGAATTTCTCATGTTGTTGTGCTCGCGCTGCCGTTCGTGAAAACAGCGCCCACTCTGTCCCTCGTAGGTCTGCTTCTTGCCACGAGTCAGCGGGAAGCAATAAACAGCACTATCTGGGCACTCGACGTACGCTGTTTGGTGCTTTATACCGCAATTTATTTTTGAGAAATAAACGCATTAGGGCCCCCTGGACCTTGCAAAGTTTGCTAAGCTTGTGGAGAGAAGTGAACATTACTTTCACGTCGGCTTTTCCCGCAGTCGTCTTAGGTTGCTTGCCATTCACTGCAAAAAGTGCGCGACTGTGTTCCTTTTCTAAATTAGCGCCGTATCACTGAAAGAACTCGACGTCAACTGACACGAGAATTCAAAGAAGCACACAAAAACACAGCTAACTGCGTGAGTCCACCGTTCACCTCATCTCCAAGAAAAGCGCTTCCGTCCATTAGTACGGCCTACTTATCAGCCACGTGCTTTCTTGCTGATGCTGTCACTCTCGTGCTTGGGGACGCGCATAAAACGCGTGTGGGTTTCACCGAGCAAATAAACTGGAAGTAAAGCACTTGTTTATGTCTGTCTCCTTGTGTCCGTGTGAAATTTCAGCGCTTCCGAAAGGACCTGTAGACACCAAACAGCCCGATCCACCAACTTTGTGGACTTTAATATGAAATTTCGTCGAAGGCGAACGGGCGCCGAGGTACCGTGAAATTAGTCACGCTCCGTTGATGCGGGCAGTTTGATTTTAGCGGAAAGCAGTCTATAAAGCGAGGTGTCTAAAATGAGGAATCGTTGAGAAAAAAAAAACATTGTGATTATGGTCTGCTATTTAGCATAGCGCTCTGTAGTGCAGTGAAAATGAAAAAAAAAATGTTGACAACTTTACGAACACTATCCTGGTCACCACGATCTTCAAAAAATGCGGACTTCGCTATGAGACGTGGCATGACATCTCATGACGTGCTGGCGTACCTCCTACTAGGGCTGTTGATGTCACACGAACCTCTAGCACATAACTGCGCATAGACGGATCACAGGTGCTGAACGCGGTTGTCAAGTAGCAGAAGCTGCTGAAACTGCTTCATGTAAACAGCGTTCATGCAATGTGGCAAATGGAAAGGCGAGTTGACGAAACAGCTGGGCACAGTGACTGAAAACCTCACATCATCGTTAATTCATTTCAGCCTTCGCACTGCCTTTCGCAGGTGTCCTGCTTTCAAAACACTAGAAAATAAATATCGGGTTATGGCAGTCGTGCTTTTGTTCCATGTTTTGCCCACATTAACGCGACAAAAATGCATAGGCCCTAATAGGCTATGTACAATTTCACCTTGTGTACTGAACAGACAGTGAGTTTTCATATTATCGAGGTGTGAATGTACTGAAAAATTTCATTCCCCGGCAAAAATTGCTTTAATTCTAGTCATCCGTACTAACCATCGTCAACGGCGCGCAACTGCAGTGGCCACTGTCGTCAGTGGGTGCATCTTTTTTCAATATAAACGTTTGCTAGCCTACCCTTAATTTTGGAGTGAGCTGCAGCTGACGCATAAGTAGTGTTCAAAGTCTGGCTCCATCGAAGGGGGCTCTCTAGCAATTGTAGCAGAGGTGGAGAGGGAAATAAAGAGATAAAAAGAGAAAGCGGCTGACAACCTGTTTTAGACATCGTTTTATGCAAAGAGTAGAAATCATTTTAAACGTCGTTGTTTGCTCAATTTGTCACATACCTGAAAAAAAAAAACGAACCGCACGCTGTACTAGTGCGCTCGTTGTTATTTTGTAACCTTGGAACTGAGCGGCCAGCTCTGGACTGACTCGTGGTCTGAGGGCACGGGTATTCCTTTTTAAAGCGAAAGCTTTACAACACCAGCCAGCTCGGCTAGTCGCATGGTCGCACTTCAGACGTATGCCCGTGGCCGACGAACTTCCTTGAGCCGCCGTTGCCTAGCAACGCCACAGCCGCGTTCCAACAGATGGCGCCACCGTCGACGCCACTGTCGTCGCCGGTGGAGGTGGTGGTTGTTGCTATGAAGGGGGAGGGGAGGGGATACTGGCCCTGACGTATGTTGGCCCTTTGGGCATCACTCTTGGGAACCAGGGGAGGGGGTAGGGGATGTGGGGGGAGAGGGGAGAGGGGAAGGTCAGCGCCGTCGTATCCATGGGAGTCCTTGGCCGTTCAGGAGTCGCACCGCCGCAGCAACGTCAGCGTCCAACAGGGAGGGGAGCCACAGTGCACTGGTTATGTGTGCAAGCACCGGGCAGGGGGGCAGGGGGGGGGGATGATCATCGTTCCACTCAGATCCATCGCCTCGTGCTGTACGGGGCGAAGGTCTAGAGGAGGATGCTCAGGCCAGTCTCCTCGAGGAAGTAGAGGACCCGATGCGCCAGGAGCTGGCTGCGAGCCGGGAAGAGGAGGTCATGCTCCGTGGTAGCCGGGAAACCGAGTGCTCGGTATCCCGACTCGAGTCCGTCGCCTGGGGGGATCATGGGTCGGACACGCCAGCAGGAGGTGGCCGAGCGTCTCCGTGTCCCCGCAGGAGCGGCAGGCAAAATAGGGGGCCCGCCCCCCCCCCCTAAAAAAAAGCCCAGATAAGCTGAGCACCAGGCAAAGGGAAAGCTGTACCCACTGTATCACCGGTGGGTACCCGGCGGCACTGGGGACCGAACCCCGCACCTCCCGCATTCGAGGGGAATGCTCAACCACTTGACCACCGCTGCGGTACTATCTTTCTATCTTAAAATTATTACAATGTTAATTGCCATTAGTCAACAACACCACAACTTAAAACAAAAACAATTCCTCAATTCCCTCTTTTGTTTCAGCAGCGCTAGTATGCAGTGAATGCCAATAAAGCATCTTAAACTACGATAGCAGGTGGTTTTCGCTTCGAAGGATGCCGCCGTGTTTGCTGATAGGTATCCCGACTCGCTTAGGCAATTTACATGCAATGTAGAGCGATGCCCACGTCAGTGGCATGCCGAAAAAACGTTTCGTGCGGTTGTTGCAATTAGAAAACTATTATAACCTTTTCCCTACCTCCCCATTAGCAACCTATAAAGTGAAACAAAAAATATGGAAACATACTTATGGTTGCCGGTTAGCTGTTCAATACTCCCTTGAAAATTATTTTTACTAAATGCGATACGATAGAGCAACAAAAAAGCTATTTTTTTCAAATTTATAGCATAAACTTAAGTATAGGCGAATGAACTCACTGGACTGTTAACAAAGTGTCCGTACGCAATTGACCAGTGACAACATATACTGGTAGCATGACTACTATCGTCAGCACAGCATGGCAAGAAGCTACTTAGGAAACGAAAGCAGAAGACATCCAGTTTGAGCAGGAATTTAAGCAGGGAGAAAGCATGGGGTAGCAGGCGTGAGTACTCACGATGAGGGCTCTTTCCTATTGTTCTTGATTTGCTTAGTCAAATTTAATTGAGCTAGTCAAAGGGAACACTGAGTACATATTACTTTGTGTTGGTATGAAAGTTACGCTTGAGACTCAAGTTATAAGAAATCATGTTTTCAGAACCACTATCACGCGGTAGCGCAAAGCAAATGAACCAATTAAACTAAGTATAAAGACGGTTGTTTACGTGCCTGCACATTGTGCGAGACGCAAGGCGTAGAATTTTGACCTTTGCGTGCTCGGACGCCGTTTTCACTTGCAGTATGTTGCTGTGGAAATGGCTCGAGGTTTCGGACTGAGAGGCAAAAATTCCAATTACGAGGACCAACTAAATCCTTGGGTGAATTCTGAGCTGAAGGAGTACTACGAAAGCGTGAAAAGCTGCCTGAAAGAAAGCTGGGATGTTGTCAAGGTGAGCGTCGCTGTTTTAGGCTAAAGTCGTGAATCGCGGCACCATATGACCGCCAGACAGCCCCCGTGGAATTAGAAAATCCGTTATCGCACTGCGTGGTGCGGTCGTGAATTATGCGCTGCACCTGTTACTGCGTGTTTTCGTTAGATTCTCGCTATGCCACCAGCTCTTGCTGTGCGCATGGAGGCGAGCGTAAGTTTAAAGCTCATTCTAAGGTCGGCTGTGTCATGTTTGGCTGAATAATTCATAGCGTGAAATAAACGCGCTTGATGACTGTGAAACTCAGCATCCTCATAATCTGTGACGCGCCGTGAGATGTTCTGCAAGAGCCTTGTGTAGCCAGACTTTCGCGTAGTGCAAGCTGTGGTTTTACAGGCACATCACTATGCAGTCGCATGAGGCTGCGTTAAAACTTGTCCGATTAAGAGTAATCCCATTATTAAAGAATTGCTGCGAACTATAAATGTTAATCTTCTTGACATTTGCTTAGAGCATCATATAATGCTTTGAAAGCGGACCTAAGACACCCCTCAGTGCAAGCCAACACTTTCTTCGAGTATAGTACAGCCTTTGTCAGAAGTTTAGGGCCCAGGTAGTTTGCTTCTAAACCGTGTAGTCGGTCTCCTTTAGCATTCGTCGAAGTCCTACCCATCGGAGGGGCATGACTAGAGTTCATCTTACCTTCAGAACAGTTGGAACGCTGGGGGTGCATTAGGAGCCACACGGTGTGGCTCAGATGGGCTCTAAACTTTGGACAAAGGACATTACATCTCTGCAATGTTGCACAGTCATAGTCACCGTGCAGCGCTCATATATAAAGCGCAAAGAATCCTCCTCGTCCTTTTTTAGAGCGCGCTACAGTTCTTTATCGCCACCTTTACGCTGTCATAGAGCAGCCGGCATGTGGCGTGAGCACCGCCGCTCAGGATAGCGGTGCGAGTGCGGTTACCATGGGTGACCAGACGCGGCTGCGGCAGGCAGGCGTCGCCCGCAGTGCCGCATGTTGAAGGAAAATGGAAGAGAGAATTCCAGTAGAGCGGAAGTGAGAAAGATGAATAGTCTACTCTTAAATTTCTCTGCTCTCGTTACGCGTTTACAACAATTTTTTTTCCTTCGGAACGACATCACTTTTCGGTCGCCTACTTATTACAGTGCCTTTATCGCGATAAGCAGAGAGGTGATTCAGGGCCTTTTTAAGCGGTTTTGTTGATGCGCCTGTCTGGCGGCTCAGACCACAAAGAGGCTATGTGGCTTTTTGTCCAATTAATATCCTTAGGCTGGTGTGGTGCAGCGAATTATTTTCTTCGAATCTATTGTCTTTATCATGCTCCGCAAGTAGCTGTCGATCAAGGCGACACCATGGAGGCGACGAGAATAAATATAAAATACAATGGGAATATATTACCCTGGCCGGCTTTATGCTACTGCGATGCGGACAGAAGTTGAAACTTTTTCATTACGGTTACACGCTAAGTGGATTAGTGATGACGTGTTTTCCGATGTTCCAGAGAGGGGTTAGAAGCTGTAAACTCTCGTGGGCTTCGACGATGAGAAATCTGTTGCATTTATAACCCTGTTACATTTTTGCTGTCCTTGCGATTGGCCATCGGCCAAAGTGACACCACATCTCTGTTACTACCGGAATTGGGCAATCAGTATGGCGGAGGATAAGGATGAAATAATAACAAAGTATAGGTAGAACGAGTTCGCATTAATGTTGCCCTCGGACGGAGCAGCCTGTGTCGCTGACGTATTCAGACCTGCGAGCAGATGGCGTGATCCAGTTCGTCAATCATCGTGTGCCACGCCGTACCCCTCTCCACTTTCCTATTCACTCTCCACTCTCCCTCCCTCTCTGTCTTTCCTCTACCACTCCTACTCCGCTCCCCTGAAAGTGGAGAGGGTGTTTTCCCCTCTCGACTTTGCCACACGGCTCTTGTCTCCACCCATCCTCTCTTCTACTACCCTTTTCCTCTTTCCCTTTCTCTCTCTTCTCTGAAAATTGAGGGGAGATTACACTTTCTCCACTTTGCTACCTGCCAACCGAGGTTTCCGACGGACTGATTTTTCCGACATCGGGGCTCTAACGCTACCGCATTAAAAAAAAAGAGACTGGAAAATTATGATTGTGTTACACCGCGTAATCTTAACGCAGTGGGTATCACGTGTACGATAGGGCCAAGTTGGAATATAAATCTTTTTAATAGACGATGCACTTGAACGTATTGTGTTAAGTAAAAGAACTCCGGTTTGTTTGCTAAAAGAAACCAGGCAATTAATTTGCGAAGCTATGTTGTTACTAGATAGAGTTATCCGGCAGTTCCCCTTTTGGCAGGTCGATGAAAGAAAATAGGCACTCACGAGTGAAGTAGTGCTGTTTTTAAAACACAGATATACAGGTGGTTCACCTAAAATGTTTAAAAAGTTTTAAAACTAAGCTTTTTATTTTAGAAAAGGCTTTTTTTCGGAATAACAACGTTCAGAAGCTCAGTGCAACATGTCTTCAAGAGAGGATTTGTATTCTTTCCACGCGCAACCTAGTGGCCACACACTCAAATAAATTGTAGTCGCTACTTTTAACGACCATAATGCTTTGATCAGACTGATCGGTCGGCGTCAACTATCTCTCGCAGAATGACCATCTGCCTTTTCACAAGCCACCTAGGGAAGATAGTTCTTTCTTACTGGACGAAGAGACAGCATTTTCCGACCTCCTAGGTACAAGGGTAGCCTACGAAGCGTACAGGAAGGTTGACGTCAAACTCAGGATGTTGTCCGTGGACCCCGACCGTTTAAGTCCTCCCGCGAGACAGTTCTTCGTGGGCAGCTGTGTCAAGTGGTGCCTGGACGCCAACAGCAATCTGGTGAACTACGCTGGACCCTTCCGCTGTGTTCTTCCCCTGGTGCACATTGGAGAGTTCAGCGACTCGATCAACTGCGCGCGGGACAGCAAATACGCTTCCATGATCAAGTGTTCCTTGCACTGAGAAAGCAAGTCTGCCGGCTGCTACGTGTGGTGGGGTCACCGGCATGCACTCGTAACAGCGACAGTGTTAACAGGCAGAAAGAACGCATTCATAGAATGTACTGTACGCCAACTGGGCATTTTGCTCCGCGAGAGAGGTATGAACGGGCGATGAATGTGGTGTCTACTTCAGGAGACCTGCACACAATTCGCGAATCGTCGAAATCATGCGCGTACGACGTTTAGAACTTTTGCTGTATGTGCCTTGTACAATAATGAACAATATATTACGTGCTGAAATGAGATAAGTGTGTGCACGTAGTATTTGTATGCGCCAACATGGCGGGCTATAATCCTCAAACGCTATAATCGCATAAATGTATTGCGGTCTTTGGCCCGTGGAGAAGAGAGCCAAAGTTGCGCACCTGCATAACAGAATTAAATGCGCTAGAAAATAACCGATCGGCGTTCAAAGCAAACAAATTTCTCCTACCACCGGGCCGAAATATAACGCGAACTGATGGAATGAAACTCGAGTACGCTTGATGAGTTGTAATTCGAGTCAGTGATGAAATATAGCGGCTTTATCGGTTGCTTGACGTGCCTTCGGCATGACGCACACCTTGAAACGATGCATCGCAACAGCTGCTCACATGGGCATGCCTAGCTACGCAAAACTATATGCGTGCACCCAAGTGCTTATGAAGTGATCAAATTTTACTCCACCAGTTACTAGGCGAGTCTGCAGTACATGTTCTCCGTTGCACAGTTTTGTTAAGGTAGACTGCTAAGGGAGTGCACTCTCAGATCATGAGTGGCAGTCTGCTAGTACCCTGCAAGAGAAAAAGTATACAGCAGCTGTATATTATTAGTACTCACTTAATGGGGCAAAAACGTGGAGGCTAACGAAAACGGCGGAACTTAAGTCCAACGCAGCGAGCTATGGAAAGTAAAATGACACATGTAACGTTAAGAAACAGGAAGAGAGCAGTGTGGGTCAAGAAACAAACGCGAGTTGATGACACTCCACGGGTGGACTAAATTTCTTGCAGGCAATCAAATGCTTTAAATATACTTTTGTTCTCACTACCAGCTTGAATAAACTTTGTAGTTAATAAATCATGCAACCTTGTGCACGCATTCTTAAGAAGGATATTTGCGTTCTATGTACACAACATCCGCTTTGTCAAACAGCTGTCACTGAAACCGGAATGCCATTTTCTAACAGAGTTTTCTAAAATCGAATGTGCGAAGGGACTCTGTCACCTCCATATTCTTCAGTGTATCAGAATGTAAAAAAACGCACAAAAGCACACGCGCCTGTCACATGCACATGCACAGGCACGTCACGCCACACCGGAGGTGGGCCAGCTTACCATCCGCAGTTACGCCTGTACACATCCGTAGTATCGGGTGGCTCTTTCCTTTAGCACAAAAGCGGCCGTGTTCCGATGACGACAGGATGAGCGAAGACAAAAGGCCGGCACGGATGATGGACTCGTCTTACGTCCATGGAACGCCAGCAAGCGCAGCCGCCAGCACTGCGCACGTGGTCGAGTCGTGGCGTCATCGGGCCCTGGGACGGTATAAAAAGGGCGGCCGTCGGCTGCATTTTCAGTCGCAGCTTGCCGTTCTATCAGTCTCGAAGAACGAAGAGCAGCTGAACCGGAGCCATGAACGCCTCCTGCCTCATCTTCGTGGTCATCCTGGTGGCGGCGGCCAAGGGAAGCGACGAGCTCTGCGGTAAGTCCTCGCACGTTTTTTCTTTGCATTCTCTGAATCTTTTCTGGTCTGCTTGTCTCGCTTAATTTTTGTCTTCTCTGACTTCTTGAAAGAAATCAGAGGTTACTGCTTGCACTCCGCTTAGGGAACGATTGAGCTTTTTCCAATTCGAAGAAAGGCCTTCTTCGCCGAGCCGTCTTCCCTGCCTAGGAGAGCAGAAAGTTGGGCTAGTTGGTTGAAATGCATACTGAAGAAGTTGGCGCGGAAAAGCGAGGACAAGCGAGACAAACAAAGACGAGCGCTCGTCTTTGTTTGTCTCGCTTGTCCTCGTTTTTCCGCGCCAACTTCTTCAGTATGCATTCCCTGCCTAGTTTCAGGTCTATTGCATGAGCAGTAAAGATCTTTAGCATTATGGTAATGACCGAGCCAGACTTATCTATAGAGTTCGCGATAAACGCTATTCCTATTCGAGAAATACATGAGTATAATCCACTCCCCACCCCTTAGATCTTCACTTGAGCCAGGCCAACGAAAGACCTGCGCTCAACACTAACGTGTCTAAGAAGAAGCAGAGTTTGCATTAAAGCAAAAGCGACAATTGGCGGGCAGAAAGCGCACGGGTACGCCTTTCCTTTTGTGAGAAGGCTTAGCATCTCTAGACATTTCCATCCGGGAGGGAGGGGGGTCGCCATATTGATTGCTGGAGGGCTGTATGCACCTGGAGCTATCGCTTACCCTTTGCTTGCGCCGGGTGCATACAGTAGTCTAGTGAGCAATGTGGCGACGCTTAGGATGGAAAGATCTATATCTCCAGTTGTAGCATAAACGAGGGCAAAGTTTGGTCGCAGATCTTTGAAATAATAACCACGGTTTGTATTCCTGCCTTGGTCGTTAAAAAAAGATAGCCAGCTGCTAAGTGAGAAAGTTTCTCAATCAATTGGAGTTTGAAGAGCATGGCTGCTCATGACTCCGGCAAGTTAAGCTAAATTATCAGCGTGGTAAATTCAGCGGTGGTGAAGGACGCTCTCTTGAAGGATTGATTATGAAGCTCTCTCCCTGTGCTAAATATTGCTGGCTGAAACATAACTGATTTTACGGTGTAATCTAGCCCCTTTTCACGCTATTCGCATTCAAGTTAACTGAATCTACAAGAAACGTTACCGATCTGTAGGTAGATAAGTATAGAGCCTCTTGGAGTAGCGTTCACTCTTGCTCACAAAACACCAAGTGCAGCGATAGCTCGGGGGCTTTCAAGCGACGAGGACTAACCGTATAGAGCGAAAGTTCACGCTTCAGCTTTCCAGGTCAAGCACATTCGCTGCACACATGACGGGCCACGTAAATTCGAAGCGGGGATAGCGAGCACAACTAAAATATCGGTGAAGCGTTTGCATGCAAATTCAACGGCAATCGCCCGCGCAGTAACGGCGAAAGGGGTGAACGGGTCCGCGCTTATTTCGTAGCGCCGTCAATGACAGAGGCGCGAAAACCAGTCTTCATCCACTCGTCTGTTGTCTCGGGTTCTTCAGGACGCGCCTGATCAGACAAGCGGAATAAGTACCACCTCCGCCCATTGAAGCGATGCTCTTCAGGCCACTCATCTCGAGGCGTCCGGAATGTTCCCCCGTAGGGACGCCTCCTTTCGCTCGGGAAAAATGCGCCAGCATCTTCGTGCGTCCGTGTTTAAGTGGCTTCTCGGGCGCTGACAAGAGGTGCTGTGCGTGAAAAGCAAACGTTTTAACGAAGTGTTGCCGCATGTAATGCTGTTGGCCCTGAAGTAACGCCCGGACAACTATAGAGCAGAGTTCGTTGATACAGAGGTGTTGCAAAAGGGAATAATTTAACACGTTGATCGAAGTTCTTTTTCCGGGTTTGTACTGAATGTAATCTAATTAGCTAAATGAGCACTGAAGGGTTTCCGTAAGGCATTCCTGTAAGGGTTTTTTGTCCTCAGGAGCAATGTTGCCCAAGCGCAGAAAAACATAAAGAAATGAAGAGAAGGAAAATATCAAGCGATCGCGTTTTCGTTGCATTTAAATGCACGGTTGCAACATTTTTCTTCTGTTTGTGTGCAGACATGGCCGACAACCAGAAAGTGCAAGCTGTGCAATGCATCACGAGCCATGTTTCAGCGCAGGTAAGCAAAAAGGTGTCAAAAGGGTGCGTGTCTGGTGTCGCCGTCGCGCAAGACCGTGTACTTTGTCACTCATCAAATACAATAGCTATGCTCATAATTAATGAACGTAAATGTATTACACAATATATGACGCTCGAGTTGACTAAACGCAAAAAGAAGTAGTTTATGTTGCTCATAATTTCCTTGATGATGTATTTAGGAAAGCACTGTTTTTGACACTCGTCAGAAAACATAATAGATGCGTCATTTCTAAATCTGCTGCCCTTTAGGTCACGCCTCGTGGCAGCTTTAATAAACGCTTTATCTCCAGTCAGCATGTAGTATAATAGGCGCCCATGTCATTCGTAGTCCTTACATGTTTTCTACAGGGTTAGTGACGAGGAATAAAATGGATGGATAAAAAATAGATTCGAATAGAATCTCTATACTGTCCCACCACTGGTTCACATACTGGGAACGGCGACAGCAGGGGCTTGCATGCACGTGACTCAATGAGAAAGGGCGAAAAGAATCTAAAGAGGACAGAATTATATGTATCTCAACAGCAATCACAGTCCTGGTGTCCAGATACAGACTTAAACCGGAAGTTTAGGCATGAGACGCGTTCGTACTCGAAATAATTACGTGAACGGAACCCACCATGGCGTGCAGATGAAGAGCAAGTGGGAGGCTCTCAAGCAGACTTTCGGAAGCCAGGACGACTTGATCGCAACCAACAAGCTGTGCGAGCTCCGCAAGGGGGTGAGTGACAAAAAGAGCGCCATTTTATTCCTTTCCTTCACTATTCTTAATGCGCGCTGATGAACGAGTAAACGCAGTGCACCGTAAGTCGGTTTTGCAGGCCAGAATATATTGCCTAGCTTGGATTAGGCCAGCAGACGTTGCCAAGTGTTACCCTCAATGGCAAGGCCAGTGCTTACAATGATGAATTTTTAAGCAAGTAGTCTAAGAGACCTTGGAATAGTGAAAGTGCAGCTGCGTATGTAATTTATTTGAATGCGTTCTTAATTCGTTGACCTTGACCTTTCTTGGCAGAAATCTCGAACATCAGGCACAATGGGGCGCAGTTGTTTAACGTCTTCTTATTTTGTTCTTGAACTCTTCTTGTACCACTGTTGTAATTTTTATGTTTACGTTGCACCTACCTTTCTTTACAGGCCGCCGAGTCGGGCGCCAAGACAAGCATTTTCACAGTAAGCAGGAATTGTTGACTTTTAGGCATGGTTACCAGCGGGAAAAAAAGTGGAAGAGCTTGTCATACAAGATACAACGCTAGTGTCCTTTGACGCGTTTTCTAAACGTTTTTATAGCTTCACAATATGTTTTTATAGTTTCAAAATAGCTTCAAAAAAGCTTCAAAGCGAGGGGAGGGGGGGGGGGGGGAGAGGCACAGAATGTTCGCTTGTACCGTTTTCCTGCGGCTGCATTAACATTTCTGCATTGAAGCAAACAATTCGCCTGAACAAACGCTAACCACCATGTCTTGGTCTTTGCAGCACCATCTATCAAAACTTTCAACTACGAAAGGGAACTGGAGCGAAATCGCAATTTAAAAGAAATTGGGGTGCTATGATAGATCACAGTTACTTCTGAAAGAATAAGAACCTTTATTGAAATAAAAGGCATTTGGTTCATAAAACGCATCTGAACCACGACTAGTCAGGAATGCATGCACTCAGTTGTTCAGTCAGTCGTCTTAGGCTGACGTTCATCCGTGTGCATTGGCGTTAGGCGCACACACTGTTATGCCATTAGAGGAGGCACTTCTTTTACGCTCCATACTCGAGGTCACGTCCTGGTTTGTTCCCTTTCAACCTTCGGAAGACGAAAATTATAAATGAGTCTGCACAAGGAGTAACAACGCAGCTTCCTTGCTAACTTCTACACTACACGTACACAACAGAGTTAGCGCTGTTCGAACATGTGACGAGATTCAATTGGATTACAAGTTTAAACAGTTCTAAAGACCTTAGCTGTAACCTCTTCGTGAAAACTCCCACAGCTGTTGCTAAATTCTACATTACGTTGCCGTAAATGTGTACTGAATTTTTATTGTCTCAATGACGATTTTTTTCACTTGTTTTCTGCAGCAAGCCGAGGAAGATGAGATCAAGGCTGCATTTGAAGCCTGCAAGATGCAGGCTCAGCCCGCTCAGCCCGCTCAGCCCGCTCAGCCAGCTCAGTCTGCTCAGCCCGCTCAACCCGCTCAACCCGCTCAGCCCGCTCAGCCCGCTCAGCCCGCTCAGCCCGCTCCGCCCGCTCAGCCTGCTCAGCCTGCTCAGCCTGCTCAGCCCGCTCAGTCTGCTCAGCCTGCTCAGCCGGCCAAGCAGGTTCAGCAGCCTGCTGAGGCTCTGCCAGCTCAGGCAAAACCATAAGAAGGAGCGTCTTCTCTGCGAGTCCAGCAACAGCTGACTGTAAACAGCGGGGCTTGGCGCCGTTCAGATTGTTGGCTGACTCGTCATTAGCAGCGGAATGAATAAAGTTACAGCATCATTCTATTTCTGATTGCACTCATGTTCTTCCTTCATAGCTAACTTTCACATACAGTGTGCGGTGCTCTATGAACCCGTTGTCACTGAGTTAGATGGATCAAGTAGTGTCGTGTAAACGCTGCTTTGACAGCTCCATCTACGACATTCCTATCGTACAGATAAAGAGCTCCGAGGTTTAGCGCGGTGCAGCATACTAATCCTCGCAGCCTTTTTGCTGACGTGCCTTAAGTAAAACGCAACGAGACAGCTCTTCATCTAATCCGACTCTTGCTTGACTCGGACTGCCTGCTAAACAGGCGCCGCGCAACCAGCGAACCCTGCACCAAGCGTGCTCTATTATCTGGCACTTCTGCTGTGATTTGGCGCATTGAAGCGAGCCGTACTGATTTAATATGTCGCTATTTCTGCGATGTAGATAGTGGAGCACTGCTCGACCGCGGCCCGAAGACACGGACCGGATAATGCGCGGTTTCTCCGGGCCTGGTCCGGGTCTAGGCTTGAAGTTCCAGCCTCGTGCATAGAGGGCCTGTTCTGGCTTTTGGTTCGTTATTTTAGGTTGATGTACGCTTACAGCGCTCTAACAGATACATGGATGAAACAGGGTCCGACACCGCAGCGATGGCTAAGTGGTGGAGCGTCCGCCTCGCATGCGGGAGGTGCGGGGTTCGATCCCCATTGCCGCCGGGTACCCTCCGGTGATACAATGGGTACAAGCTTTCACCTGGTCTGGTGCTCGGCTTATATAGGGTGAAATGCTTGGAAAGTGGGCTTTTGACCGTACCATTAAGGGACACTGAGGAGAAATCGAAGTTGGCTTGTATCGATAGAATACCAGCTCCTGATCACAAAAACGCCACTCTTACTCAAAACAAAGCTCTTGTAAGGTAGAAAATAGCAAGAACCAAAATACAGGTATCGCCGCCACAGACCAATCTCGCAAGTACAAGCGTGATGACGTCATAGGACAAGAGGCGCCACCTTGGAGGAATTTTCCTTCCTACATGGGACGCGAATCTCTGAGGCTGACAAAAGAAGGTTGCGGGGTTCAATATTGAAGTAAGTTTCTTTTAAAAACAATAGTGCACTTTTATCACACAAGGAAGACAGACAAAAGAGAACCTGAATTTTGGAAGCAAAGAAAGCCGATGCTTGGTGGCGCCACAGGCGGCCGGGAGAGTTTCGATTTGTTATGGCGCTTCGCGTCTATGAGCTTTGCGTGCACCGTGGTTTTGTTTTTGACGCGCCTCGATTTACAAGCGCTGAAAAGCAGAGGAGCTCCAAGTGCCGCCTCAAGTGCTAGTTATCCTTTGAAGGAGCCTGCTAAGGCTGGGCAGATGATCGCCACGTTCGATAAAAAACTATGATGGCACAATGGTCGGTGATCGTATAAAAGGCAGTTCGCAGTATAAAGAGCACTTGTGTCTTCGAACGCTCGCCCGGCAAAACAATTCCGGCTGTGCCAGTCAACTTCAAACTACTTAACGGAAATCGTTTGTTAGGGACGGGAGACAAGGTACAGGTACAAGGTTCAAGGCAGTTAAGAAAATTTGCTGATGGCCTAGTTGTCTTAGGCCGGGATATACGTAGCGAAAGCGCGGAGACTTCTGCATCGGAAGAGTGCATTCACTAGATGCGCCTTTATTCGTGGTTAAATCTTGAGCCGTCGTGGCGGAGTGGTAGCGTCCCTGCCTCAAGCGCCAAAGACCCTTGTTCGATTCCGAGACTCGGCACAGGTTTTTTATATTCAGTGAGTGGGCGGGGGGTTTCAGTGGCTCTCATAGATGCTGCCACTGAATACGTTAGTTCGCGGTTAAGCGCAGGCTCTGTTAAGGCGCGTTTATACTCTGGTGTAATGCGCGCGCATTACAGCGGAGTATAAACGCGCCTTAACAGAGCCTGCGCTTAACCGCTAACTTATGCGCGTGCGTTGCACAGCGACGTCAGGTCGCCCAAAGTGAGACCCTCTATACTCCAACTGCGCTTGACCGCCGACGCGTTCAGCGGCTTCGGCGCACTCTGACCGCACTGGCGGGGAGACTTAGAGCATGTCTCTATTTCGCGCCGAGTGCGCCAGCCGCCGCCGGCCCGGCGAGACCGATTCGACTCCGCGGCGAGGTGCGCATTGTGACGTTATTCAGTAGCTTCGGCAGTTGGGCGGAGCTGTTCTTTTCGAGCTCTCGGCTAATTCAATCCATTCACAGTACACGTCTGAAGGTACATGCAAGCAGGCGAGAGAGCCCGATCCAGTGGACCCCGTATCTCCGGAAACGCGTGGAAGCCGTTGAAGCGTCGTGCGTCGGCTTTACTTTCAAGCCACCAACTTTAAACGCTAGCGCCCTCGAGCACCCATTCGTTTTTTGTAGGGAATAAATAAATAAATAAATAAATAATTAAATAAATAAATAAATAAATAAATAAAAATATAAATAAATAAATAAATAAATAAATAAATAAATAAATAAATAAATAAATAACCTGGTCCTTGCAACCGTGGCAGGCCTCGACGCCGCCTGCTGCATCGTGCAACCGCGCCGCTCAAGGAATCACAATCCGTTGACCCCAAAGCCCCGGCCAGCCTCCGATGGGCACGACTCGCCGACCTTGTCCTGGCCTCTCGCGACTTCCCGCACTGTGGTTATGATATTTAATTTGCAACGGCTGCTCACGGCGGAAGGGGAGACGACCCGCCGGCGCCTAACCTAACCGTGCTCCGTCAAAAGCATCACATGCTCTGTGGGGCTGAGGTCGCTGAAATGCAGGCCAGAGTTTTTGCGAGAACTTCGTCGTCGGGTTCGAGAACGGGATCCATCGTAACGCTGGCAAGACGCCGTTGTAAACGTAAACGAAGCGACGGTAGCGACCCCCAATAGATGCCTTCAACGTGCGGCGTCGGTAGCTTTCATTTCGGCTGCTGCTAGACCGCACCGCTAGCCGCCAGAAATCGCGGAGTCTGCGTTACGTCACGTTTCACGTCACTCCGTCATATGACGTTATAAGAGTGCGCCTTGACGTCATAAGAGTTCACGAGTTGGAATCGGAGCGGCGGGAAAAACTTTTTCAACTTCGAATCCAAATTTCTTTGAAATAAATTCATCTTTCGCTCCCGGACAAGCGGCAACAAAGCCATGAAATGCCGAACTATCAGATTTTGCTAGCAAAAAAAAAATTGATATAGTTCTCTTCACTGTCCCTTTAAGAAGTCACAAATACCTTGGCGCTCTTTGGCCATTGATGCCCTTGTGCCATAAAAGTCCATAATGATTTTCGAATTAGGATCATGGTGGGGGCTGAGGGAAAGAGTGCGAAAAGGTAATTTACTTACTTTTTTGTGTCTGCTATAGTTGCATGTTCCTCAGGGGAGAAAAACTACAAGCAATAGTTTTATTTTTTGGCCTTCTGCCCGGAACGTCTATTAAGTTAAAGAATCTCGGACAAGTGTTTTTCGTTGATGCGTACTGGTGGAAGCTAATTACGTCATTTGTGGAGCGCATTTACTAAGCTTCCCTCCCAATGCAGTGTCCAAGTAACTTCGGACGCGCACGCCCGCCCACGTTGAACGATAGAGGACAAGTTGAGGGGCACTTTTGTGTGAGTGAAGAGCACCAGCGAAAGGCCACTCTTGCGGGTTCTAAAGCGCACTAATACGGCGCTCGCAGTGGAGCTATGGAAGGACTGACACGCGGCTCATTTACACGAGTGCGTTCGCCTACTAAGATACAGAGCGCCACTGGCTTGCATGTTTCAGCTACCAGTGAGCACACGCTGTCGGTTCCCCCAAAGGCGCTCGGAATCTGTTCAGTTTCACGCTACCGCTCGCAACTGGGCATCTGAAGCTTCATAGAACCCTCTGGAGAAGGACCTTCATTTAGTTGTTCGAAGGGCAACCGTTTCAAGAACATCTCAGATTGTGTGTCTTAATCTGACAAAAATACATCTGTAAGCGATCAAAGTTGCCGTTGGGGAAGAGCACACTGGTTTAGGCCAAGTCTGGTTTTAACATATACTACGCAGCAGGCAGGTTATTTTGCGTTTCGCCTGCATGAAAATGCCACCAATGCGACTATAAATTTAACCCGCGTGATGGTATTTGTTGAAAAAAGAGAACTGTTACTCCTACAACTTCGAAGACAGTAAAATTACTCTGATTAAAAAAACATTCAGGTAACGTAAAATCCAGATAATGCAAAGTGGTTTATTATGCGTGTATGCAATCCTTTTCATTTTTATCTCTTAACTGCGGTGCTGCTCACAGACAAGATCACTGTTCAGAAAACCGAGCGCGTGAACTCTCCCCATCTTTTCTTCTGTTTATGTTTACTAAATTGATTTATTCAAGCGTTATTGCCATTTCGGCACCTTTACCGACCATTTCTTTACTCGAGCCGTACGAATCTACTTTCCACAGTGAGCAATTCATCTATTTCATAGCTGCGGGAAAGGGTATGGGCCGGGCCCGGGCCAGGCCTCACGCCTCACGCCGGGCACAGCAGAGAGATAATTTAACGTGCACAGGCCGGGCCTGGGCTTGAAGACGCGGGCTTCAAGCCCAGCTAGCTAGCAGCTCGCTAGCTGCTTGTAGCTAGCAGCTCGATTTACACGATCCCGCTCTCTCTCCGGTAGGCGACTGCGGTTAGGCGCCGGACGAATCTGACATGTCATTGCTGGCTTTGCCCTTCAAAAATATTTGAGACAAAACACGCAGCTTGGCGAATTGAAGAAACGCGTATGTGCCTCATTACTTCTGAGGGCGTCTGTTGTCAGCATTATTGAAATATTGCGTTACGCTCAACGTACGCACTGCACTGCCTGCGCCGTTTATGGAGAAATAGTGTCGCGGAACACTTCAGTCACTGTGCGCTTGCGAGGGAGAAGTATACGTTCGCAAGTTTCGCCTCCAGGTAGAGAACAGAGGAAGCGCATCGGCCGTCACGCGATGCTGAAATTACAAATTTGCCTCAGCGGAGACTTACTAGTCTAGTCGTATTCAGGTTCAGCCGGGTGCGTGCCGACCTGGCATCTGTCTACACTAGTAGGTCTCCGCTATGCGAATATTTGATCAAGATCTGCGTACTTTTAGCGGCTATGGTAGCGTGTGTTTCACGTTAAAGCAACGATTCAATGACGATCGCGATTAGAAGATTGCTGCGGTAGAACCTTGAACATTATCGAAAGCGCAAGGGAGCGCTGATCGTGACTGAAACTCATAGACGTGGCTAACAGAAATAGACGTTTTTAGCACACTGGAGACGTACTAGCGGGGGCCTACCGCTGTTTTCCAGGTGCCGGCTGCGCATGCGCAGTGACCTTGGCTGGCCTCACACATGTCACTGCGTGTGCGCTGGAGTCGTCCGATAACCCGGTGCACGTCTCCGCATAGTACGTCTCCGGTGTGCTAAAAAAGTCTAATGTCTGGCTTCCAAACGCGGTAACCATCACTGAGCGCCGGGCTTTAAAAGCCTAGCGTGGGGCTACTACCGTTGTCTATGAAGAATAAGGGTCTGTTTGAAAACTTGCAGCAGCGCTGCAGTTATTTCCTCGGGGTCCTTAAATGTTCTTGCTTGTTACCGTGCAATAAGCTTAGCTATGTCGATCGACTTGCGGATCTTTATTCAGATATTCCGCCAACAATCAGAGTCGGTGGCCCCGTCTCCTGTCCCCGACTCTCCGTCTTGACTTGTCTTTGCCAAGCGCGCCGGCTTGAAGACGTTCCCCGTGGAAGGAAAATGTGCCGCGTGATAGAAAATAGCGTTCTGAAGCACGCTAGTCGGCGCTGATCCGGATTGCAGTGAAGAAAAAGAAAAGCCAGAAGAAAAAGTCAAATCAGGTAGAGTGGAGAGCAGGGTTTACAATGGGTCGTAACAAACGCTTCCGTCTTCGTACCAGATCTGGACACGGCAGTAAGCGCAGAGCGGCGAAGAAGGGCTCAATCAACATCGCACACGACATGCATTATACATGCTCGCACTAGAAGACAAGGCGCTTAACTTGCTTGACCCTCTCGCCACCGCCTAGTAACAGCTTTTCTGTGACGTGATCATTCGCTTTTAGCCATTTTATTACCAGCACAACTCTCACATAGAAAGTAATATATAATCATCGTCACTTCGTGATACAAACGGCGTATGACTTAGTCTTTATGACTCATGCTTGAAGCTTCATGACTCGATTTCACGGAACACTGCGGAAAACAAATCGAAGATTTTAAGGAAGCGATGTCCTGGCAGACAGAAATAGGATGTAATTTAATCTTCTTTGGCAGCAATAAAAACTCAATGTCGGCATACAGACGTTATAAAGCCCGTGAACACGGGCGGACGAACGGAGGCACGCAGGCAGAAAACCTTATTGTCTCCGCCTCGCAACTATAGTAAGATGGCTGCTCAGACAGAAAGAACGACTGTGAAAGAAATGTAGGCTTTAAAACAAAAAAAGACGAAATAACAAGCAATTTAAACAAAGGCAGAAACAAACATGCAGAAAATGCGTTCAAAACTGCATGGCGCTGGAACAGCACTGTTGAAAAGTAAAAAGGAACAAGAAAATAAGGCAGCGGCTTGCAAATTTTTGTGCGTGAGGTGAGAACGGAGTAGTTACGCTCCGTTGACACAGCTAGGCTCTGCTGTGAGGACGATGATTTGTTGTACTGCGCAAGAAGAGATAGTACGGTGAAGAAAAGACTTTGAAGGACGGTGGAAATACTTATTTCTTTTTTTACATATGTCCTACAGTCCTTCAAAAAGGCATTGTGTAAGGAGAGTCGAATAGAAAAGTTTGAAATGAGAAATAGGTTACTAATAAACTGCACACCGGTTAGTTCGGCAAACCTGCGGTAAGTACACTAAAACCAGAAAGTTCAACTTAAAGATTACAAATTACCGTAATTCAGAAGTACGGAAAGCTGAGCAAGTTGGTTACTATTATTCATAGTAAAACAGCTGTTTTACCATGGTACCGTAATTCGCATGGCAGTAATATACATGCAAAGCCATCTATCCCGACATGGAATATAACAGGTGAAATTCACAAAGCATCAATCACGCGTACGAACAGATACGGAGGTATGCGTGAGCACAATGCGCATAGAAAAAATTCAAACGGAAAAGAAGAATGGTTACAGCGAATCATGGATACATTAATTACGTGCTAGGCGTTATCAGCGCGATGCATGACTACATGCTAGCGGAAGGTGTTATGGTTGCGCTGCGAGGCGATGCACTCCGGAAGATCGTTCCATCGGCGAATAGCGCGCTGGAGCGAAAAAATTTAAAAACACGTGTTCTGCTATAGATGCGGGTGTAGCTGAAGTTATTGCTCAGTCTATGTGATGTGTAAGATGGGCGGTGTAGGTGTGTTAAGAGTCACCAATATGGCAACGGTGTATTTGTGAAAGAGATAAAAAGACATTGTCACGATGGATGTTTAATAGATATAGCGAAAGCTCGAGCTTCATTTGGGTCACTCTGGACTGGCACCTGTAATTTCGCGAAATCAAATGGCTAACCCTATTTTGGATGAGTTTTAACATATAAATTAGGTATTTCTGATTGAGGAATGAAACGATCACCCATGAAAGAAATGATCAGCTATGCACGCAAATCTAATTGTGGATATATTGTATCACAAAGGAACGAGAGAAAAGAATACATAACAAGAAAAACATGAAACAGCTATCTGAAAATTAGCGTTCTCATTAGAGATCCTTGTCAATTATATCGCACTGAGACCACAAAAATGGCTGCAATAAATTTTTATGGGCCTGACACAGTTTCAGTGTGGTCGTGCTTCATTCAACCTGCGAAGGAAAAAAAAGATAGGTGATTTACATTCCCAGTAATCGCTGGTAATACGGGACTGGTGTCATTAAATTTTGCCTGCTGTGATGCAACATTGTTTTAACAAGGATAAAATTGAAAGATCTCAGTTTAAAGAATGCATCACAGTTTGGTGTAGTCCCAACACGCGGTGGTGCACCCTCTAGTCTTTGCATTTTGTAAAGGAATGAGGGCGACTGTCGACGATATCAACGGCACGCTTTGTGGGCGACCCCATCTTGAGACGTAAAGCGCGTACCTTTGAGAATCTGGTTAATTTGGGATACAGCCAGCACAGAGCGAGGTCCGGGCTGTAAGAGTGGCGAGTTTCCCTATTGTGTTTTTCCTCCGGTTTACAATTAACATGCAGCTAGATCACGTGTGGTGTAGCCAGCTGTTTTCACTTACCAGTTTTGCGGATTTAAGGGTTGACAGCAGTGCTTAGTACTGCGAAATCCTCCACCTTCTCTTTATAGCACCCTAGCAGTGCCCCTTTGGCATCGCTCTTTGTTTTTATCCTGGATAATTAACTTTAGATCTTTGTAATATTATCCAAAAACTCCGTGTGTGCTGTATGTCTGACATCAAATGATTCAGCGCAAGGCTATTCGGTCCATCCTTTCGAAATACCCAACATGCTCACCAAATGTCACCGTGCTGGAACAAAGGATTCAAATATCACAAAGGAGACGAAAAATTCTCAGATTTTAATTTTCTTTTTCTTCTTAAATATAAAAGATTGTCATTAAGACCAGATCCGTACGTTAAGCCCTTTTCCGCAGCACTGTCAAGGGGACATCGACAATTTTATTCACTCACCACATTCATCGCCAGGGTTGACGTGTTTAAATATCCCCCTTTCCCTCACATCATAACTGTCTGGGATGCTTTAGCTATGGTATAGTACAAAGTAGTATACTCCTTTGAAGGACGCCGCGGTGGCACAGTGGCTATGGTGCCCGGCTGGGGACCCGAAAGACACGGGTTCGATCCCGGCCTTCGCAGCCTCATTGCGATGGAGGTGAAAGGCTTGAGGCCCGTGCACTGTGCGATGCCAGTGCACGTTAAAGAACCTGAGGTGGTCGAAATTTCGGGAGACTTCACTACGGCGTCCCTCATAGCCTGAGTCACTTTGTGAGGTTAAACCCTATAAAACCGCAAACCAAACCACTGCCACCTTTGAGAAAAGATTGACGTCATCGAACTTTCGGGTATTGTGTTTTAAATTATTTTCAGTGCTTCTTGTATTTTTATTACATTATATAGATCTTCCTGAAAGGGCTCAGAAGGGCCTGTACATTCAGTAAATAAGTACATAAATCAATATTTGACATCACTGTATACCCATTTAGTCCTTTTTTGACGTTTTGTTTTATGTCTGCGGTGGATGCATTAACCCGGATGTCTTTCAGCCCATCGAAGTTGCCCTCAGCACTGCACCTATGTCCCACATAAGCGTTTTCTCCCCTTTTTTCTCTCTTCTCTCTTGCTACAGTCATAGTTTATACAGAATCAGGGTTTTTCCTTCGTATGCCTTTTGTCTTCCTTTTGTTTTCTTTTAGCTGCTCATGCGGTAATTTCTCCTCCTTTCGTTTCTTCTTATGTTCTCCTGTTCTTCTTTTTCTGCATGCTGATTTTGTAGCAGTATGCTTCCTATTTCATAGCGTGTTATAGCCACTATTCGCTGTTTAACGCGTTCGTATTTAATTGTTTTTGCACGCACGTGTGCGAATTGGTATGTGTATTGTTTTATTTTTCTTATACCCTACTCTTTAATTTTGATCTAAATGTGTTTTTGCTGAATGTGGGTGCGATGCTTTATGTACATGGTGCCAAACTCTTTCCTTGTTTTTCACCTTTCCCTTCTGGATTCTTCTTTTTTCTGCCCTTTTCTTTGCGCATTGCGTCTGCCGGTTTGCAGACAACTTTCTTCGACTTCCGTGCCCGGGTTTATTCCGGGAACCTTTCTCATCGTACCTCCCTCCTTCTCCAGGCCGTCTTTTGAAGTTTCCTGTTCGCTTCTGTGCTCCGCATCGGCATTCGCTAAATAATTGAAAACTGGCGTCGTTGTCCCTACATATAGAGCAAGAACATCGTTTTTGCTTTTAACAATTTATTTTAAGTAGTTAAGCCTGTTATAGACTGCTGGTACGGGCTTTCTCTAAAGTTGTCATTCAGTTTTCTTTTCTTAAATTGAGAGCACAATTCGACGAGTTCTTGGGTGGTGAGCCAAAACATCGCAGAACTGCCGCCATCATTCTTCTACGAGAAGAGTGCACCGTTGGGGGAGGGGCATCACTGCTAGTGGGAAGTGTATCGAAAAGTAATGGGCTCTTTGGAAAAGAGGGCACTCCAAACTTCTGTTCGGTGTGATATATATTTTATTGTCATGACTTAATAAAAAGGTAACTTCAAAGGAGGAACTTACTGAACACTGCTTGCATGTCATATTTATGAGTGTTTTTTATTGCAGTTAAAAAAAACAAAAAAAATTGTTCTGGGTTGCAGGTTGTAGCGCAAATAATAAAAAAACAAGACGTGAATCGGCCACTCTCGGGTTCAGCAGCTAAAGTAACGGACATAGCACACGAAGATAGATGTGGAAACGTGGGCATCGTATGGTGAGATTTTAGTCGTGCTAAAACGAAGATTTTACTTCATTCTGCGGGAAGCTGCCTGGCGCGAATATTTTGCCGTCTTAACCCTGTACCGAAGATGGTGGAATTTAATCTTCCAAGTGTGTTAGTGCCGTGCCAGGACTAAAACTATTTGTTTTATTATTCTTTGCTCATTTTACATGCCACACTGGACAGTGGATATCACACAGCCAAACTACAGCCATGCTGCGATCACAAATGCGAAAGCCCCTGATTACTATTTCACGATGTAGTCGAATCGACAACCTGTTTTTTTATTCCTTATTTAACGCATGGACACTGATACACCGCGGCGGGTGGCTAAGATGTTAAGTAACATTCTAGTCATGGAAGATGAAGCTGGTTATTTAAACATCACTGTTTATTTCAGTCATAAAATCCCTGAATACGGGAGTCGGCTTGTTAATGATGAACCAGAACAGAACTCCTCGAACAGGTTAATAGAGAGCCCTGTCGCCAGCTTTTATGTAAAGCTTCGTTTAGCGGCGTTATACAGTGAAATAGGGTGAAGCGGCGCTATAGCTATGTACTGTGAGGGTATTCTCTCGCAGCCATTATTATCGTCAAGGACGGAAAGCGTACATACTTTACGAATTGAGTGGAACTCAGTGCAAACTTCAAGAGTGATCCAGATTTCACCATCACTGTCTGAGCATTTTCTCACTATTCATTTCTTATCTCCCCTGGACACTCCTGGCGCTCTGCTACTTTGCGGGACACGACAACTTCACAGGGGAGGAGGCGGCCGTCTCGGGGGGTTTGAACGTGGTTCTGAGCGGTGAAATGCCGTGCTGCGAAATTTCACGGCATGAAGTTCAGTTATTTTAGTGGATGAAAATATGGCAATTCAGCTGCCACGGATCTGCCAGGGGTCCCCGGAGGTTACGTATTGCAAAAGTGGCCATACAGTTTGAGCATTTTTCTTGCAGGCGGGAGCTACTGGGTTTGATCCCCTGTGCCGCCTGGTAGCCACCAGCTTTTAAATGAATCGAATCTTTTCTGTAGCCTGGTGGTCAGCTTCTATGGTATCAAGTACTGTAAAAATGTGTCTCTTAGTTCACCTTTTGTAGACAAAACACGTTAGCTTTGCCGTTATTTGGCCAAGATAGCCTCGCGCCATTAAAATCAAATCGTTGTCGCCATCAATATCATGTAGTAACTGCCCCCCCCCCCCCCAAAAAAAAAAGCCTCGATAAGCAATAGCATTCTGCGGCAGTTGAAAGGTCGCACCTGTCTTACGATAGCCGATGGCCAAGAGCTACCTAACTGCTAACACTCGCCATTTTATCCACGCCATCTGAAATTTTTTTATTTCGAATATTTCAGACGTTTTTGGGATTTTCTAAGAGTCGCTGGCAAGGAAGGACGGGGAGGCAGACATTGTGAGGATAGCAAATATGGCAGATATTGCGAAGATTTCAAGCTAGATACCATAACCCGCATTTCAATGTGCTACAGAAACCCCTAAAATGGACAGGCAGGGAAACTGCTGTTCCTATTATGACAGCCCTACATTCAACAACACGTACACAAATAGGAATGGACTGCTTGCTACGATGCATCTGAATATGAGAAGTGTTAAAAACAAGATAAATGATTTCGAAATGTTTCTCGACTCACATACGGTAAAATTTGATGTAATAGTCCTTCCTGAGACATGATTGACGAACGCCGATGTGCCGTCACACATTCAGGGTTATAAGAGCGTAACCATTAGTAGAGAAAATAGGAGAGGCGGCGGCATAGCCATATACTTCAAAAATTGTTATCCATATGTAATTTTTGATAATCTAACTAAGATGAACGAAAATATCGAAAGCCTTTTTGTTAAGATATCTAATGTGGTGATCGGTGCACTGTACAGGCCGCCATCCGGCATTGTAGCCGAATGTATAAACTTTTTCGAAAACGCCCTGGAATCACTTGGGAATCTAGCTGCCTCTTTTGTTATTCTCGGCGGTGTGAACATTGATACACTATCTGATGGACCATGCGCAAAGGAATTTCTAGATATTGTTCATGAGCATGCTTGCAAAAATATGATAACGCTACCAACCAGGATTACTTCAAATACAGCCACGTGTATTGATGTCTGCGTCCCGAACATTGAAGTCGAGAATCTGTCTGCTGGTGTGATAACAAGCAATATCAGTGACCACATGCCAATCTTTTGCCTGATCTCTATCGCGGAGAATGACTATGGCAAAGGAAAGCGTAACAGGTTACTGGTTCGTACAATGAACGAAAACACGTTGGAAGACATCCGTTCTCTTCTAGAGCAAGCAGACTGGGATCCCATATTTAAAGACACCAACCCAAAATCAGCGCATAAAAAGTTTCTTCTGTATCTTTCGTGCTATAACGCAGCTTTTCCTCTGCGAGAAAGTAAGACAATAAACAAAGAAATAAGGAAACATTGGGTAACAAAAGATCTACATAAAAGAGTAAAAGAAAGGGATAAAATGTACCATGCTTTCATAAAGAATTGTGATCCTACTCTGCTTGCTGAGTATAAAAAGTTCAGGAATAGACTGAATTCGGACTTGAAAAAAGCAAAATCCGGTTTCTATCAGCAAAAGTTTACTCAGATTAATGGAGACCAGAAAAAAATGTGGGACGTGGTTAACGACCTTATGAGCAGAACGCAGACACGAGATGGTGTGCAAGAGATACTGAGCGGCAACGAGCACGTCGGTGGACAGGAACTGGCAGATAAAATGAATCGTCACCTTGGTAATATTGGCCACTATGATGGGCAAAATACGTGAACAGATAACCCGCGAAGACATAGCCTGCCAGAATCGATCATGCTTTTGCCATCTACTCCTGCTGAAATTGAGAGAAAAATCGCGCAACTAAGGAATGGTGCCGCAGCTGGTGACGACGGAATAAAAGCCCTGCCACTGAAACACACCGCATCTATTATTAGTCCAATACAGGCGCATATTATTCATACAATCCTTGAGTCTGGAGAGTATCCTGAAGAATTAAAAATTGCCAAAGTCACACCCGTATATAAAGGTGGTGGAGTACTAGACATTAATAACTATCGCCCGATTTCTGTCCTGCCGGTTTTTCCAAAAATATTTGAAGGTGTTATAAGGGACCGACTCGTGTCTTTTTTTGAAAAGCATCAGATTATAACCTCTGCTCAGTATGGGTTTCAAAGGAAAAAAATCAATGGAAATGGCCCTGATTCATATTAAAGAAAAGATTGTGGAAAATATTGAAAACAAACTTTTGACCCAAAGGCTATTTTTAGATTTAAGAAAAGCCTTCGATACTGTACAGCACGACTTTTTGTTTAAAAAAGCTTCATATGTATGGCGTACGAGGCGTAGCATTGAATTTATTAAAAAATTATCTAAGTGAACGCTGCCAGTATGTCGACATGAATAGCGTATCATCCAATAAAATGAGAATTCTATACGGTGTGCCCCAGGGATCCATCTTAGGTCCGCTTTTATTCTTAGTGTACATAAATGATATTACTTCAATAAATGGCTTTTCTGATATAGTTTTATATGCGGATGATACGAATGTCTTCTTCACAGGAGCAAGCAAAGAAAGCTTGGAAAAGGCTGCTAATGACTACCTACGTAAATTATCACGGTGGATTTCAAACAACAAATTGAGGTTAAACACAAGTAAAACAAAGTACATAGTTTTCAAGCCCATAAATAGGCGAGACTACACAACAATAAATATAACCTATGACGGAGATTTGGTAGAGCAGGTAAAAGAACAAAAATTTTTGGGCATATGGTTCAGTGAAAAGCTTTCATGGACCACGCACGTTAATAAATTAACAGCTGAACTGGCGCAAATAACTGGCAGCATCTACAAAATCCGAAACCTTATAACTACAGCCTTAAAACAGATCCTATATTATTCCCCTTTTTACTCCAGATTGAGTTATGGAATATTAGTTTGGGGCACCACCACAATCTATAACTATAATAAGTTAATTGTTGCTCAAAAAAAGATAGTACGCTTGTGTGAGTATTACAAAGGTGATAGACGTAACCTGCGAACCGAGCCTCTTTTCATTAAACACAGTATGCTTAAAGCAAACCAGATCTATTACTTCAAACTACCGCAATGTATCTACCGAAATAAACTGTATGTTCCTCCGATAGAACATATGAGCACATACCCGATTCGCGATCTTAAAAGGAGAGCGGCAAAGATATGAACCAACTACGGTAAGCAAACGATAACTTTTCAGCCCAATAAACTGTTGAACCGCTCTGAAATAGACGTCAGCTTCAACAAATCATTTGCTATTTTTAAAAGTGAATGTAGACGCATCTTGGTTAACTCCGGAATTTCATACACGGCTCAATGACTTGCTTTAACGGTTGAATAACCATATTATAGATTTTTTTCGGGGTGTGTAAATGAAAATTGTATTGCCACTGTACGTGTATTGCGTTTTACATTGTTCCATAACCACATTATTTTGAGATTCTGTTTTTTTCCCTTTCGTGGTGTATATGTTTCTGACGGTTCGTGCGGATTTCGCATTTGATGCATAATGTTGCCTTTGCTTTTTGTGCCGATTTGCCAGCATAACCAGAAGTCTTGTTTTGTGCTGCATGATTGAATTGTTTCGGACTGATGTACAGGGTGGTACATTTTTTTTCCTGCCTTTTGAAAACTTGTATTTTTATTTTTTATCGCAATCATTGTACTGACCCAAGTATATCTGGGAGATTTGTTTATCGATTCAACCGCATGTACAAGGGGCCAATGCCTCGTGAGGCTCTTAGCCTTTAGCCTTGGCCACCTCTTAGGCACTGTCTGAGAAAAAAAAGTTAGACAACCAATGTCTTAGAGTATAGGGAGTTTGTCAGTTCGTTCTGGGGTTCTCCACATGACGGCAGTGCTTTCGCTTGGCTGCATTTCTAGCTCGAGGCTATGGTGAAAGGAAAGAAGTGCGCATAGGAGCCGCCATGGGCGAGTGTGCGAAGGCAATGGTGGAGACTATCCTGCTGAATGGCGACTCTGAGGCGGACATAGGCGCGGACATGCTGGAAAACCTGGTGGACGACAAAGGGTCCCCTGCGGCTAGTGATTCTGGGGGAGAAAGAAGCGCAGACGTGCTTGAAGACCCGTCAGAAGAAGACAAAGGGGTTCCTTTCGCCGGCGCAACCACGCTGCGGCTGGGATGGACCTGCAACGCGGCCGCCACAGGCTTCTTCACGGTGCTGTCGGCCGCCGTTGTCACCGGGATTGTGTTTCTTTTCGTGTTGAAAGCGTCACCGTCACCTGAGCCAGCTGCCTCACAAGTGCAGGCGGCGTGGACCAAGGACCCAGAAGACCACGGTGACCTCACGGAGACTTCACTAGAGCCCGCAGCCTTGCTGCATCAAGAGGCGCGAAGTTTACGTTTAGACGCACCCGAGCGAGGAAACTACTCGGAGGCCGAGGACGACGGCGACGGTGATGGCGATGACGCTGACGATGATGACGACGATGGTTCCATGTTCAATGAAACTTTCATCGGTAACCTGCGGAAGTCTGAGAATTTTTTGATGCTGTCAAACGATGATAACTTGGAAGAGGTGGTCTAGTCGCAGCCTGCGCGTCCCCAGAAATCCCCAGCGGACCTCGACTACGGTGCCTTCGCATACCAACAATACGGAATACTTTGAAAAGACAACCTATGGATCACACCTCAAGTACAGGAAAGAAAGCTCAATCGCCCAGGCACAAAACAGGAAACTGAACTTGATTCATTCATGTGCCAAAACGTTAGGTGCATGCGCTTTGTAGTTCATTTGCAGGAACCATGACGCTCTATTTTTTTACCGTTATGGTACACCGTTCACTTCTTTTTCTGAGCAGCTACGCAAAGACCAAAATTGTCTTCGTTGATGAGCAGAGCTGGCGCATTCTACACTACTTGGGAGTTCAGTGTCGACATATGAATGATTACGTCGAGTCGGCGTTTACAAACGAACTTGACCGAGCAGTATAGACTTTTCACAGCGGCTCGCTTGTTTTAAATATAGCTTTGGCCAAAGCAGGAGTTTACCTCAACACGATCATCAGGAAGGTTAACTGATTTGCAGAGCAAATGAATTTTTTCTTAACTGCTATTATGACTCATCCGGCGCCGGTCTCTGTAGCAACTTACCTGCAAAGTTTCTAACCTCCTCTTTGCACCTTGCTTCCTGCCACCTACAGCTAGGTTTCTATTCCGTTTGTGTCAATTTTACCGCGGTGAAAACCATCAGTTGCCTGTTCTGCAGTTTACATGCTCTGCTAAAACGTATCCTCAATCTTGGTTTCAGCTAAAGCTTAAATGACTCGCGTTTGTTTCTTAACAACACTGCTCTTCTTATGCCTTTCAAGACTACCCCCCTTTTTATTGTATAGCTCTCTTCGTTCTCCTGACGCTCACTTCCAGGTTTTTTCCTAGCCATTAGGTGACCACTGGCAAGGTGTATTGGTTATTTAACGTATGCTTAAATTTTGAGGGATTTCAGTGCGTTTTTGGTCGATACTTTAAAGTTCACGCCAAATGCACTCCAACTAATTACTATTCACCTCCTCATTTCTTTCTCATAACAGGATCACTGCTTGACATTCCCCTACTAATTTCAGTACTTGACGGTGCTCATGAACACTTGTTCCTAGAGGTTGTTCCTGCAGTTCAGTTCAGTTTATTTATTTCTTGCTACAGAGAGCAGTGGGCCCCGGGAAAAAAAGCCGTAGCTTGACAAGCTCCCGAGGCCCACAACATACAGCAACAGTGGCGCCATTGGTCACGTGCAAACAAGAAAGGCATACATCAGCCTAAGGCATGATTCATATTCTGTGAATGAACAGCGGAAACACAAACTAAGCGCGCAATATAACATAAAGAACATGTAATATATAAAATTCAAAGCATGCACTGAAAGCATTATTTAAGCATTCTATATGCGCAGAGATTATAGCACAATTTCACAGCAGTGAACACATTTACAACGCATAAAAGAACAATTTTCAACATACATGAATGAAGACAGCATGATATTGGCGTGCTGACGGGTTACGATAAGCATTCAACGAGCCTGAATATTTCTACCGTATACGTAAGAACCACAAACCATAAAAAGGAGAATTATTTTGTTAAAGAACGTCCGGAGGTCAGCATTGCTGCATTTATTAATGTCAATGCCTGCATCAAAGAGACGATTGAGTAGTGCGGGAAGATAATATCTAAGCATCTGTATCCTGTAGTTAGTTCGTGGCGTGTTAAAGGTGTAGTGCCGCAGACGGCGTAGCGGGTATGTAGGCACAAGGACCTCGAGGTTAGCAATTTGAGATATTGTTGAAATTTTGTCCCGTGTTTCCTGTTTGTAGCGCAAGGACAGACGTATATCATAGAGACTAAATATTCTCGGCACGTTACTATTGTGAAAAAGGGCTGCGGAAGGATAATCGTAAGGTTCGTTAAAATAATTCTTAAGGCCTTCTTTTGAAGGAGGTAAATATTTTGAAGAGTGGTCTTTGTAGCAGCTCCCCAAACTAGGTTGCAGTAATGCAAATGTGACATGAAGAGGGTTTTAAACAGAAGCAGTTTAATTGAGGTAGAGAAAAAATGGCGATAACGTGATAGTACGCCAACTACACGAGCAACCTTAAGGCATATATGATCAATATGTGTATCCCAGAGCAGTTTTTCCGTAAACCAGATTCCTAATGTTTTAAAGGTGTTAACAATTTCTATACTACTCGAGGCACAGCAGAGTTGTCTGGAGAAACTTAATATTTTTCCTTTCGGACGAAAGAACATTGCTTTCGTTTTCGAAACATTTATCTGTAGAGCATTACAGTTTACCTATTGGACAAGCGCTGAAAGCGTCCTATTTGCAAGGATAATGAGATCATCGGGGTTGTAACCACTGAAGAATATGCTTGTGTCGTCCGCGTATATTATAAAGTATGCATTCGTATTAATAGTGGTAATATCATTGATGTATAAATTAAACAGAAGTGGACCTAAGATACTCCCTTGCGGGACGCCAGTTTTGATTTGAGTCATGCGCGAGGAGCATCCATTGATGTCGACATATTGATATCTGTGCGAAAGATAAGAACGAATTAGCTCTAGCACATGGCCCCTGATACCATATCTCTGAATTTAAGAAGCGTGTCATGACTAATGCTGTCGAAGGCTTTTTTAAAGTCTATGAAAACCCCAAGTGTAATCTTTTTTTTTCTTCAAAGTTTTCTAAGATGAACTCTTTTTGGGCCACCAGTGCAGTTTCAGTAGAAATTTTTTTCTGAAAACAGTGTTGAGATCGGGTAATAATAGTGTGGCGATCCAAAAATTGGTGCAGGCGTTTAGCGACCACTCTTTCAAGACCTTTCGAAAACACTGGTAGAAGGAATGTTGGTCTATAGTTGGCGATATTATTGCGATCACCTTTTTTAAATACAGGCAGTACTCTAGCAACTTGCATCTCCGTGGGAAACGTACCAGCGCTAAGACATAGATTAAAGATATCAGTCAGTGAGGGTGAAATAATGTCTATAACATACTTAACAGGAGAAATTTGAAGTCCGTCCGCATCGCGCGATGGGCTATAGTGCAGTTCCCTGGAGGTTGCTGAGAGAACTGGAGAGCTGGAGGTTGCTGAGAGAAATCTTTCCTGAAGCTGCGACATTTTTCAAATGCAACCCTCTAAATACATCTTCCAGATATGCATCTGAATCACTTCTTTTTGTCTTACTGCCTCACGTTGTGCCTTTCCGGTTTGACACCCTTCCTGACTGGTATTTTGACGCGGCTCCTGTAGAGGGCTACGACAGCTGAAAACTTTCCACATATATTTTATAGCTTATTCGTGTATGGTTCTTTGGGGGTGCCCTGGTTGCACGTTGCTTGCATGGCAGCTGACGTATCTACGGAATCAAATGCTTTTTCATAACCGAAGAATGAGTTATTCAGCACATGCAGACGGAAAGAAAGGCGAACTACACCCGTTATCTGTCGACAGTTGACGGCGGTCGAAACCGACAGTTAATATACTTTGATTTGCTGTGAATCCACTGGAATAGGACATCAAATGAGGCTGCCATGCAGCATTTGCGTATACTTACCGTGTAATGCGTTCAAGAAGTCGAACTAGGCCTACTCCGTAGGGACCGAACATATTGGTTATCAATATTTTACAATTCCTATTTAAAACATCGCCACGTCTCCTCTAACGTAAGAAAAGCGGCGACCTTAGTTGGGTTGCTGTATTCCTATTTACCGTGAAACTGGTGTAACGGCAGCGTTTTAGAGATCGATAGGGGTTCAGCCAAAAGTACTAAATAAGTATCCACTTGATAAAAATATCGCTAGTTGAAGTACATTTCCGGTGCATTTTCTGGAACATATTAGATTGTGATATTCTATAGAGCAAATAAATTGTAAAGAAAAAAACGTTATTTGACATTGGTGTTAACGCAGAGTTATGAACATCTGCTGTCGCCACATTGTAGTTTGAACAGTCGATACTTGAACGGGCCTGACGTCGTCGTCATGCGGCGTGACCCTCTGCATACGCGTTCAAAAACCTTGGAAAGCTGGCAGCCCCACTGGGAAGAGGTCTCCGAATTGTAGTTATAATGTTCGATTCAGTGTTGGAAATAATGTTCAACAGGTAAGGACATGCACGATTCTACCGCATTCGAGGGACTGCTATTCCGCGGCATAATTTCCATTCTATGCGATGATTTGTGCATCATCAAAGCCAGTTGCGGATAGCAGGCAAAATTACTCACGGGAATCAATACAATTTTTTTCTACGCCATTGGCAATGGATTCTTAAAGGGTTGGTGAAAATCGGTGTTTGCTGCAAGTCCACGCATTAGCAAATAAGTTCTGTAGTGTCTGATGCAAGAAAATGAAGCATATTACGAGACCGCAGAAGAGCTTGAACTTAAGTCTGGACCACATGAATTGTCCAGCGTGTGGGAATGAGGCTGCGCTATTGTATGTCGCATGCGCAGCTCATGTCTTGGACTTAATATAGGGAACATTTTGAAATAGCGCACTACTACCCCTCTGCCAATGCTGCTAGCAGCTTGTAACATCAGCTCCACTACGATGCACGCTACGCACAAAACTTTCGAGTGACGTGACGCGCACTGCTTGAACCTAATGAGGATTGCAGAGATTGCAGATGCAGTCCATTGTCTGGAATGATAGCAGACAGGATGCCGCAGAATGTAAAAAAAGAAGCAAATAATTAGCGTTGGTTAATTTACATTGTGCGCAAGGTGAAAACAGGAAGTAGACGGTTTGATGCGAGTAATGAAACTGCGGTGGCGCAAGAGCCCATCAGCAAAGACGGCACAATACAAGCGTTTCGGAGAGAATCTGCTCAGAAGTAGGCAGCCAACTGCCTACGCTTCTGGGACATGCTTCCAGACTTGTTTTGCAGCGCCAGAACTGTAAATGTGTTGAAAATGAGAGAATATCTCGCCCTCCCCATTCCGGAGCTTTGAACTTCCGGGATGATAGAGAACCCTTGTATAAGGCTTAGAAGTAAGCGTCTTGGGATGGGTGTTCACAAAAGCGGTACGGTTGAAATGCAGAGAAAAAAATGGTGCGGTGCCGATGGTGCGCGCGAGAAATTTGGCTGCCTATCAACCTTCTATAAGCGACCAACTTTCTAAGAAGCTCAGTGAGAAAAGCTCGGATGCTATGCTAAAGAGAGCCGCATAGTTCCGATTTCGAAGGCGCAGAGCAAGATACAACATGCCTGACGTACGCAGAGCACGCACAAAGCTCTGCTTCTCTAAAACGTGACAGCAAATTAGGAGCCTAATTCTCTGGGCTTTTCGCATACAAGAGTGATTTGTGACTGGCTTGGGCCTTTGAGATCGATGGTAGTGATAGCACGCCGGATGGCGGTAACCAAATGTCGAGACGACTGTGAGTGTAAAGAGCTGTGAGGATCTTAACCTTGATCTGCTGCTGGCAGCTGTAGCTTCTAAAATGCTGTCACGTTTTATTGAGAAAAAGAGCATACGTCAACATCTAGAGAACCTCCAAATGGGAGAGTGCTGCAGGCGTAGAGGTACGACGATAGCTAAAAGTTGGTGGCAGAGCCGGCTGATTATTACCGTACACTTTTCTGTCACCAGAAAACGTACACATGCCCCCGTATACGGAAATTTTACGAGTGAAAATGTATAAGCCGTTCAGGGAGCTTGCATCACGAAAATCTTCTTTGTACTCTATTATTTGTGTAGAGCCCGATCTCATTGCCTATTCAGTTGTAACTAATACCAGGCGTTTCAGCTATGACGATCTGCAATTTTTAAAAATAGGTTTTTTTGAGTTAGCAGTTAGAGTTGAGTTTGAGTTAGCAGAGCCTTTTTTCTGGCATAGCACTGTGAGCGGTGCAGCGCATCAGAACACAGCTAAGACGTGCTAACTAGTAGGATAAATAATTATAATGAATGTTTAAATTTTTTAGGTATTACTTTAGGTGTACTTAGTTATTGAGGGGCGTGTAGACTACCGCAACTAATATCCATGCCAGTTTTCAGAACTTAAAAAACGGAATTACCCTCGGTGTTGTGGCCCAACAAATTTTGGCTATTTCGACAAGTTACGTGCACTAAAGAGGTTGCTTTTCCTGCAAAGTTCTCGAAAGCGCATTTATTTTTCTCGAAAGCGCAAAATTTGTTTCGCCAGAGCTCCGACAGTGACTGCTTTTTTGAAATTGTAAAAACTGATATGAAAATTTCTTGGTTGGCTACACGCCTCTCAAAAACATAAAGGCTAGCAGTAGTAGTTAAAAAGTTAACTATTCATTATTAGTTAACCAGCCTTATAGTTAGCACGTCTTAGCTGGATTCTGATACACTAGACCACTGACAATGCTTTGCCGAAAAAGGACTCCTTAACTAAAAAAGCCTGTTTAAAAAAAACTAAACAGCAGAACATCTTAGATGAAAGACCGGGTATATCCCATAATGGACGCACGCAAGTTCCCTGCGTCTATGAGGTGATGGATTTGCTATCTGAAGTGGCACCTGCCCGTCGCCGAGGAAGTAACCCGAAACATTCAGAAGACCAATTATTCTTCACAAGTGGCAAAAAAAAATCCACCACCAGCCGAAACGATGACAACCAAAGAGGAAGTGCAGGCGCTACTCGCCTCTTCTGGTTCTCTCTGTCCTGGTTTACTCTTCCGCTCTTCTTTTTTCATTGGTAAAATACGAGCCAACTAACCCAGAAACGCATCATACGCATACTGTCCCAGTAACTGTCCCGCGTCGGTGTGCAGTAAAAGAGACAAAGTTGCCAGACTTGCATTAAGACCCGTGGGGCAATCTAGTCAGTCGGATGCTCTTTTCTATACCATTCAGTGCAGAGCAAGGCTTTGACCGGTTGAAGATTTCATATGCATGCTGCAACTCTGCATGAATTTGCATACAAATTGGGTCGAAGATGTGCTTTGGAGTTGAAATTCCGAGATCCGAAACTCGAATGGATCTGAAGATATGAAACCTACTCAACCAAAACGGAACAGTAGAACAACCAAAACCAATACAACAATAGAACAATAATAGAACATTCAAACATTACAAAACAATACAAATATGTTTTTCAACGACGGACGAAGCTTGCTTTTCTGCACGAAATTCCGCATGCACGAAAAGGGATGCGCACAAAGCACATACAAGACGGACAGTCGCATGCCCAACGAGCAAACATTAGCGAGAAAATTGAATTTTGATGAAAAGAAAATGAACAGCCTTTTCAGGCTAAAATGTCATTAATAGACCTACACGCATAACTCCTAAATCATCTTCCACTATCGACCTTTTCATTGTGAATTATAATGTACCTTTTACTGCGGGACGTCTTGCGGTAGACATTGGTGACCACCTTCCTATTTTCTTGCGCATTCAGAAACAACCTCTTCCAACAAATACGTCAAATTATAGCCGGCAGTTCATTTCAGCAAAGAACCTCGAAACGTTTAGAAGTCGCATACAACTAGTGGATTGGGGTCCTGTTTTCGCTAGCGCTGACTCCGATACTGCTTATAATACTTTCTTGAGGCTTTTTTTACCCGTGTATCAAGAATGTTTTTATGTCACTGAAGTAAAGATGCCAAAAAAGGCTCGCAAACTTTGGATGTCCACACGACTTGTACGACTCGTGAAAAAGAAACGCAGGATGTTCGCTAAATTCATTACAACTAAGGATACCACACTTTTGGCTCAATTTAAAGCATTGTGCAATCGTTTGAACAATGAAATTAGGTCAGCTAGGACTACTTACTACAATAACCTATTTAATAGGGAACTCTCCAGTCATCCTTAAAGAAAAATGAAAACGTCTTAATCTGCTGTTCAACAGGATTACTCGTCCAAACAAAATTACAACCCTGAAAGTTGAAGGTACTGAACTGAGTGGATCATGCTTGGCCAATGCTTTTAACAAATTTTTACCTCAGTTGGGACTCGCTCTCACAACCCTGCCTGTTAGAGATTTTTGGGTAACAAAATTTCACTCCTTGTTTTTTGAACCGACTAATGAAAATGAGGTGTACATTAATCTAAAAACCCTGAAGGACACGACAAGCTTAGACTCTTGCAATATCCAAACCCGTCAATAAAATAGGTCTTTCATGAAATTGTGCCCTGTCTAACGCATATATATAACATTGTACTTTCTACCGGCAGTTTTTCTGCTGCCATGAAACTTGCTAGGGTGGCCGTAATTTTTAAAAAGGGAGGCAGAAATGATGTAAGTAATTATTGGCCAATATCCGCTTTGCCCTTGTTCTCTAAGGCGCTTGAAAGTGTAATTCATTTCCGTGTTCATAATTTCCTAGAAGAACACTCTATTATAAATGACTGCCTGTACGGGTTCACCAAAAATACATCAACAGAACAGGCATTACTTGATCAAAAGGAGTATATATTAAGCAATATTGAATCCCAGATGCTTAAATTAGGAATTTTTGCCGACTTTAGTGAGGCTTTTGATACGCTTAATCATAATACTCTGTTTGTAAAGCTTGATCATTACGGTATACGCGGTCATGCCCTTAATCTTTTCAAATCATACATGTGCTCGCGATCACAGTATGTTTCCATGAATAACTGCCATTCTGAAGTTCTACAAATTTCAAATGGTGCGCCTCAGGACAGTCTTCTAGGTCCTATACTTTTACTTTTTAATATATATATATATATATATATATATATATATATACTTATGAAGGGAACCAACAGTCACCGAAACCAAGGTGCATAGGGGAATGTTTAATTTTTTTTAATGTGTAGTGCTAATCAGTGGGATAATGATACTAAGATTAATCTAGCGCCTAAAGAAAATTACTTATAAAGCAGCAGAAAAAACAACCATGCCGCCGGTGGGATCCGAACCCACGACCTCCGAATATCGCGTCCGGTGCTCTTACCAACTGAGCTACGGTGTCGGCTGTCCAATCTGCTGCTTACGTGGGTATTTATATTTTTGCTTGTAAGCTAACCTTGAGAGTGTTCACCAGTGCCACCCTCGTCCATAGCGGTGGACGTAGCACGTCCTGTAATACCGCGAGTGTGACGTAGAACGTCATCTAATGGCGAGGGCGGAAACTGTGCGAGTGCCCTCTTATGCTACCTATGGCATCAAGACTGCCAGAGCCGGGACCGCCCTCGCCATTAGATGACGTTCTACGTCACACTCGCGGTATTACAGGACGTGATACGTCCACCGCTATGGACGAGGGTGGCACTGGTGAACACTCTCAAGGTTAGCTTACAAGCAAAAATATAAATACCCACGTAAGCAGCAGATTGGACAGCCGTCACCGTAGCTCAGTTGGTAAGAGCACCGGACGCGATATTCGGAGATCGTGGGTTCGGATCCCACCGGCGGCATGGTTGTTTTTTCTGCTGCTTTGTAAGTAATTTTCTTTGGGCGCTAGATTAATCTTAGTATCATTATCCCACTGATTAGCACTACACATTAAAAAAAATTAAACATTCCCCTATGCACCTTGGTTTCGGTGACTGTTGGCTCCCTTCATAAGTTTGTCAAAACGAGTCCCTGATTTCCCTTACCTTATCTGCTATACGTATAAACGACATAATCAGCATAAGGAAAGAGATAAAATATATTATTTATGCAGACGACATCAGTTTATTCTGCTCCTCCTCAGATATGAAACAACTGACAGGCACCGCGAACACAGCACTGGATAACTTAAGAGAATGGTCTTCATTCAATTCATTATTAGTAAACCGAGAGAAAACAAAGGCAATAATATTTCATTCCAAGGGCAAGGTAGTCGCGAATCTTCCACCAATCCTTTTCAGTGGCACAGAACTACAATACGTCGAGGCATTCAACTCCCTTGCCATAGATTTTGCTCCCACAATGTCATGGAATACCCACATTAGCAAGATATGCATCACCGTGTCTAAATTCATAGGTATGATCGTTCGTAATAAACATATTTTGCCCGTGAAAACGAAGCTCGACCTTTATTACGCTTTTTTCTTCTCATATATAGGTTATTGTTACTTGGTATGGGGAAATACTACTGTGCCAAATATACAAAAACTTTTTACGCAACAGAAAAAAATGCTACAGATCATTACAAGTGCTTCCTTTGACGCCCCGACTCGCCCCGTAAGACAAAGGTATAAAATTATTCCGGTTAATAAGCTATTTGATTACAGGTTTATCTGCTTTTATAAAAAAATCATGGCACGAAATGATGACCCCTTTTTGAGCCGCATTGTTCCTCTTGTACCATAAACCACACCCTATGCAACCAGAGACCATGGAATGTTAGCAATACCCAGATGCAGAACAAACTACGGTTGTGCGGTGTTAAAATATATTCTTCCGAAATGTTTGAACACGCCTCTCTATCGCAATTTATCAAAAATCACTTCTTCTGCACTTAGGGAACTGTTTATTGACTAGGTTGGATTGTGTTACTGTGTTGAAATGTTTTTACCTGTCATTTCTCTTTTTTTCTTTCTCTAACGATGTATAATGACTCTCCTGTGTAACTGTCTCTGCTAAAGCTGCCGACTTCTACGGGTGACGAAGCTTGTCAAGCGGTCATTGCGAACCGCTTTTTTTTCGTCACCCACGGTTTTTGTACGACAAAAGCTTTTTGACTTGACTTGACTTAGTATCAATATTCATCTGAAAAGCTTCTATGACCACTCGCTCCCATTTGCCATTCGCCCTTGCTAGAAATGCACAGTGCTAAAACGGCTATTTGAGCAAGTTAGTATGGATTCATTGCTACGGATCAGCGCACAACGACGACCGACAAGGAAGGAGAGGACATAAAACAAAGCGCTGGAAATGTATTTTCTCAAATTTTTGTGCAGGGACACATCCGTTACAGTGCACCACATGGAACACCGCTGTGGTGTTCACATTCAAACTTTGTTCCTCAGTCATTTAGTTTTAACGCAGGCACAGCGGGCTATCGTACGGGCTACCAAAAATAAGTGGTACCGTACCAACTACACCGGGAACGGAACCTGTGAACCTGCTAAAATGTTTAGTAGAGAGGACTGTCTTGCTGAGCGCAGCTGCATGCCAAATCTGAGGTAGAAGTTAGCTGTTACCAACGTAAGCAGGCTTTCCTAGAGTTCTGAAGCGCTGTTATACAGAAGGAATAAAGCGAAATTTCAGTGCAGCTGTTCTGTTGGGGGCGCAGTGATAGTGTCTTAGTCGCTGGTATAAGATTATGCCACTGAGCTCGAGCGTAAGCATTGTGGACGGAACCCAGTGCGTGCTTTATGATTGCGCTTCACCTCCTCTCTTAACAACTACTGCTCAATTCTGTACTTGTTTGTCTTCTTACCTTCGTCCATTAATAACTAAAGGGAAGATCCAGGACGTTGGGGCATACAACACTTTATTTTTCAAGAGAAATTATCGAGTGTTTCATTGAGTGATGGTCTCCAGGGCTAAAAGTTGCTGCCTGCAACTTGACTGTACCCTGGAGCCCAGGCGGGATAGTACAGTGTTGTGCATCTTTAACGCAGTAACTTCCAACATTTTTGCCACCTTAACAGCTGGCTCGCTTGCGGTCAAACTGCGCATGGAGGTTGCACATTGCGATAACTTTTGCTTTGTAGGAATTTTGAAAGCGGTACTCACATAGTTTGGCCGCGCAAAATGAAAACCACTTATCTTCTGCACCGATATTGACCAAACCGAAAGCTGCCAACGCCAAAATGTCGCCGAAGGGTGGTAGTGGCGCCATCAAACGACCCGCGCACCTTGCAAAGCTCACTTCGGCATCTTTTGCATTGTTGAGTTTTCCTCCGCAGACAGCACATGGCGCCACAACCACCCTTTGGCGGAAACCAGGTGTTGGCGGCTTTTGGTTCGCCGATAATAATAATAATAATAATAATAATAATAATAATAATAATAATAATAATAATAATAATAATAATAATAATAATAATAATAATAATAATAATAATAATAATAATAATAATAATAATAATAATAATAATAATAATAATAATAATAATAATTGGTTTTTGGGGAAAGCAAATGGCGCAGTATCTGTCTCATATATCGTTGGACACCTGAACCGCGCCGTAAGGGAAGGGGTAAGGAAGGGAGTGAAAGAAGAAAGGAAGAAGGAGGTGCCGTAGTGGAGGGCTCCGGAATAATTTCGACCACCTGGGGATCTTTAACGTGCACTGACATCGCACAGCACACGGGCGCCTTAGCGTTTTTCCTCCATAAAAACGCAGCCGCCGTGGTCGGGTTCGAACCCTGGAACTCGGGATCAGTAGATCTCGGCGTAGACGATTAAGGATTTGCGTCATGTGCGGCCGAACCAGAGAAGTACCGTTTTCAAACTTACTACGAAGCAAAAGTTGCCGCAACGGGGAAGCTCTGTGCGCAGTTTCACCGCAAACGAGCCAGTGGTTGAAGAAGAAAAAATTTTAAAAGCCACTGCGGCCGCGGCCACCGCGTTTCGATGGAGGCGAAACGCGACGGCGCTCGTGTGCTGTGCAGTGTCAATGCATGCTAAGATCCCCAGGTGGTCGAAATTATTCCGGAGCCCTCCACTACGGCACCTCTTTCTCTCTCTCTTTCTCTTACTCCCACCATCTTTCGTTCTCTTACGGCGCGGTTGGTGTGTCCACCGAGATGTGAGACAATTACTGCGCCATTTCCTTTCCTCAAAAACCAATTTCCAATTTCTTACTGGGATTAAGATACACAACACGGCGATAATGGAGTCATGGCGGCACATCAGGCATTTCATTTCTTGTGGAGGTGTCCCGTTCGGGTCTTTGACTGCTTAGAATTGTTTTTGTTTCTAAGTACTAAACCAGAAAGAGTAAAAAATTCCGCCTTAAAGTATAAATGTGGTACTTTGGTGTCTGCCGTGTTGTCTAAATACATTAAAGATTGGTTTGGATTATGGGGGTTTAACGTCCCGAAGCAACTCAGGCTATGAGAGACGCCGTAGTGAAGGGCGCCGGCAATTTCGACCACCTGGGGTTCTTTAACGTGCACTGACATCGCACAGTACACGGGCCTCTAGAATTTCGCCCCCATCGAAATTCGACTGCCGCGGCCGGGATCGAGCCCGCGTCTTTCGGACCAGCAGTCGAGCGCCATAACCACTCAGCCACCGCGGCGGCAAAAGTACATTAAAAAGAATGCGAAAGCTCTCCTTGAGAGCAAAAGAAAATGTTTCATGGCGTTGGTTCACAAAGAATAAAACATTATTACAGCTTGGCGGACTCGTACTGCGCGACCAGTGATCTTCCATTCGAGGAAATTTTCCTTTCTCAGTAAATTTGAAGAGTGAAAGTTGGCGAAAATCGAATTTTTACAAAAGATTCATTTAATTTTAAGAACCTAAATTGTATCAGTTTTTTACATATTAACGGAGTTTTCAAGCTATTGCAGAAACAAAGGGCCGGAAATAGGAAATTTTGGGTCTAACTGCTCAGGAATTTTCGGAATTGATATGGAACATCACTCTGCGTGACCGCATGTCGGGAAAGAATGCGAAAGAATATATTTTTGAAATGACGAGAGCAGCACTGGGTATGTGTTCAAGCTTGGCTTGTTTTTTTTGATTAAAGAAAAATTCACGATGACTAAAATGTGGTTACACTATTTTATTTTTCTTGAAATGTTCCAAACGCATGCACATGAATAGTGTTAATACCTTGCGAAGGCTCGTAATCGAGTGGCCACGCTATACGCTGCCTTGCTGCGATAGCTAAATTCTCTTCAGAAAATAATAAGTGGCCCCGAAACAAGGTCTGGCATGGCATTATACACCTATTGTGACAAGCGTATGTATACATGCGCATATATATGTCTGTAAACACACTGACATATATGCAAATAAAAACCTTCGCCCGCATATAGAATCTTGAAATGTTCTAAAATACTTCCCGTAAGGTGTGCAGAGTCACTCACCAAAGCAGGCAATGCTCGCTACCATACAGAGTCAGTCACCTGCACATATAAATGCGGCAGCCACCACTGAAAGGTGTAATGCTTAGTTTCTGCATTAGCGCCTTAGTAGGCGGAGTGTTTCAGAGGTCTGCTATGCTTCGAGGCTACTTTATGGCTCGCTCCAGTTGGGTGTAGCCGCTGCACACGGAGGCAGCCGTGAGAGCTTTTTTGACTATGTCAGCGTCGTTCGCAGAAGCAACGTAGACAACCGGAGGCGTCCCCGAGCCGTTGAAGGCACAGGCGAGAACCAGAGAATAAGCTCCCACGTTGTCCATGAGGAGCCAGTCGTTAACCTGCAACGGCCAGAAGAGCTGCGTGTCGAAGATGAGGTCTCTGGGGTTGCTGGTGGCGGCCCAGAAAGCGGTCAGCACGGATCGGGGCTTCTCGACGTTCTGCGAGAAACACGCACATTTCCGCTAGCTGATACGCTCGTTTTCCAGCCGCAGTAAAGTGATGTTAAATTTGTGGAGCAAACGGCAAGATATAGGCTGCCATGTAAATCATGCTCCTACTCCTTGCGCTTCACCGGGAGGACGTCTTCAGGGAAGCAGTAAAGTGAGCATGCAACTGCGCGTCTGTAGCTTCAGTATTGACCAAGGCTGCCGCCTTTTCTCGCTCACGACGTGCAACGAAAGTTTCTATACAAAAAACATGCATGTATTAAAAAACGCAATCAAAGGCAAGCGATCGATGGAAGAGAACTGAAATTTTTGTCTGCCCATCTACAGGAAATTGGACTTGTTCACTAATTTCTAAACTTTCGTGCGTTTCCCTTTGGTGAATATTCGACCCAGTTGAATAACCATATCTTTTCCGTTTTTTATTGCATTATTTTTACTTCTTGCGCCATTTTATTACCGCTTTTCTCTCCTCAAATCTCTTCACGATGCAGAGTACCAATTCAGTGCTGTTTAAACGTCAGTTAAAGCATCTGCTTTTTAGTAAAGAGCGTTTCTTTCTCGAATACATATTTATGCAGCCCGTTAGCGTTTGTCTATAGCAAATTTATTAACGGAGGATTTGAAGAGCTTAAATGAAGGGTATGCACACGAATTGAAGGAATGCAAACGTTTCCTTGTAAACGCGAGCGACAGCAACTTTATTTATTCGTGACATGCCTTTTATCTCAGGGAGAAGGTGTGGTTTCTCATTCCTTGTGATCTCTTCAAAACTAATCTAGTGTGTACTCACGACTAACGGTCGAAGGCTCATCCCCGTGAGGTGGCTTGCATCTCTGGGAATGCTGTTGTACTTGCTTTCGTTGATAAAGACCTCTTCGTAGTCTTCGCATTCACCTGAGGATATTTCAGTTTGGTTTAGCTTGTTGGGTGTTGTTGAGATGGGCAGTAGTGACAAGGGAACCTGAAATCAGCCTAATGACGACCAAAATGTACCTATGGTTCCGTGTAATCATGAGAACATGCCCTTAAAACGAGATAAACACCGGCTAGAGAGTGCTGCCTGCGTCTCGTTGCAAGAGGAATGACCCTGCGGTGACAACACGCGTGAAGACACATTTGCGAAACTAAGCGACAAGCGCAAAACGTATTACAAATTTTCGCGATAGCAGAAAGTGCTCAGGGACGAATCGTAGCAATGATACATCAATGTACCATCAGCAACAAATGAAACGCGACAACAGAGTGATATGCCAACACAGAAGCACTGACGCCTTAGCGCCTGGAGAGCAAATACAAGCGAGGTTGACTAGCACTTCTTCCAGCCTTCAAACTGCAGTTACTCGGCTAATGTAGTGTTAAGCTTCCTCAAGCTAAGGCCTCATTTTGCTGTTCGCGTTTCATATGTTGGCGATAGCACAACAAAGGAACACTTCTCTGCTATAGGCCAGCACTGATTAAGCTCATCCAGTTGCGCTACTTATCTGCGCTCTCATGACGACGTTTGCATTGTTGTCGCTTTATATATCTCGTAGCTGCACATCTACACTGGTATTTGTTGGCCGTCGGTTCGTCAGTTTATAGTTAGCTTGTCTTAATCTATACATTTCGCCATTCGCGATGAAGTGCAAGTCTTAAGCAGGAGCATAATGTTACGAAAGTGACTATCTCATTGTACTCGCAAATGTTGTAGTGACTTGTCAGGGCAACAAGAAACAGTGCGGAATAACACCGTCGGGAACGGACTGAAAGCCGCATGTCACATGAAGGACGAAGTAAGACAAGGAAATGACGCAGGTGAATAAGCATACCATTGGCGACGGCCCCCTTTTTTCGCTTTCCCACAACTTTTGTGACTAGGGTGAAAGCTGAGGCCACGAAGAACCGCCCGGGCTCGGCAATCAGTGTTGTTCCGGATGACGAAGGGAAGTATGTTCCAAGAGCCAACCTAACTAGTCGGCACACCTACAAAGGTAAAGGTGAATCTCATTAACAGCTGTTTTCAGAGCAAAGCTGCCGCATTTTCTTGTGCCAGGAGCTAGCGCTAGAAATGGCCGCCCTGCCGATCCTATTGCGAAAAATACGAAGGCCGATGAACGGGCTTGTTTTTAATTCATCGTGTCGAAACAGCGCGTACAAGACAAAGACGTCAAGGCGCTCGTGCCGTTGTATTCATTCTTGGTCCTTGTCTTATCTGCGCTGTTTTGCCACGAGAAATACTGCTCGTAGTGCAGAGGGCTTTCTTTTTTCTTCATAGCCTTAAGTCAGCGAGCAATAATTAGATTCAGGTGGCTTGTGCAGACGGTTCACAGGGCAATGGCGCCTTACTGGCCCTGGCTTGACGACTGGTTTCGTCTTGAGTTAAAGCAGGTTGGACGGTGTTTTCTTGACCAAAGGATATCCGAAAAACTTATGGGATTTATTTTGTTTTGCTTCTAGCTATCCAACAAAAACCGTAGTTCCCCACTATTCAAGAGGCGCCGCGGTGGCACAGTGGCTAAGGTGCTCTTCTGCTGACCCGAAAGACGCGGGTTCGATCCCGGCCGCGGCGGTTGCATTTATATGGAGGCGGAGTGCTGGAGCCCTGTGTACTGTGTGATGTCAGTGCACATTAAAGGCGCTCTGGTGGTCGAAATTATCCCGAGCCCTCAACTACGGCGTCCCTCATAGCCTGAGTCGCTATAGGGCATTAAGCGCTATGAAACCTAAACCACTTCAACAGGTTAGTCAAGCACCGGCAGAGTAAGGTTAACCCCGATCTCCGTCGTTACTCTTCATTTTTCGTTATTTTATTTCTCTGAGTAAATAGTTAATGCTTAGATGAAGAAACGCAATTAGTCACTTTTGCGACGAAAAATGCCAACGGCAGTTGTCATACGGGCATGAACACAATTTGGCACACAGTGTCTCAGTGCTTTGAAGGCATGACATCAAAACGCCCGGATTTATGTAATGAGAAGTCGAGAGATCAGGGGGGTCTATATTGCTTATTTTGAATATGCACATGACGTTAGAAATCGAGGAGAAATATTATTACAGGGAACAAAGCTTGCCAGTATGAAAATGGCGGAGGCCGTGGTGCCATTCTCACTGTTTTGATAAATATTATTTACTGCGTTCGCAAGTAGACAAAAACACCCTGTATAGGACATAACGGGCGCAAATTTGGTCAGAAACAAATAAAGCACTGCTAGTGGTTGCACACTCAATGCACACAATTGTGTACAAAGCGCCTCAAAAAACGATAGATGCACAACAAAAATTCTACTTTATACACCAAATTATGGAGGTATCAAAGAAGGATTATACGCTACACGACATTATGTACCCACATTGAAAAACTATGTTCATAAATCTGCTAACGTCGCTGCGTGACCGGAAACCGGTATGTCACGAATTCGCGACACTCAACATTCAGTACATTTTGCGCAACTGCTGCGAGTTAAGCACAGAAGACGAATTCGGAGGCCTGCATTCGTGGCGCAGACGGTACAACCAGTTGTTGCTCTTGCTTAGACCGAGGCCCTAATTCCATCTGTAGCAAGGGAAATCTTTCTGGCCATTGGTGGCTGTAATAACGTCGCTTGCGATCAGCTACTTCGTGATGTGTGTTTTGTGAAGCAACCTGTATTCTCGTCCACCTCGCAAGCTCTTTCCCCGCTATTATGAAGACCAAGCTCAGACTGGCTTAGGCTCTTGTCACTGACCTCCGCGTTCGCGTTGCTGCTGTTATCTATTTTCAGAAACTGATCTTTTTTCAGAAACGCACAAGCAGTCTGCGTCGTCATTGTTTCTCTCATGCAAAAATGCATGCTATAGTAGAGATAGAGAAAGATGGCTGTCGAAGGCCCAGACTAGACCGAGGGGAGGGAAGGTGGAAGCCTCAGTCCGCTGACCATGATTTCGATGAGAATATTAGGCTGAAATTAGGCAACTGCTGTCATCCTCCATCAGAATTTCCCTTCTATTCCCTGCCCATTTCTTGTTCTCGATTTAAGCGGGGCTATTATTAACCAGTGCGTGTTTCCACACCCACACTGCTTTCCTATAACCACTACGGCTAGGAGAGCAGCGTGAGTTAGGGTGAGTTCCTATCTTTTGACATTACCCATATCATTTTCCTTTCCAGGGCATGCTGTGCTTTGCTATGTTTACCTTCAAGATGGCTAACTATAGGTTCCAAATTTAAGCCTCATAGATGAAAGATAATTGACCAGCGCATATAGTCCGCTTTTTTTTTGCGCTGCTCACTTGTGTTTCAAGTATAATCCAACTGGCAGAAATTGAAATTTTGACTATAGATGATCACCGACCGTAATTCTTGGCGGACACTCTATAGGCCTTTCACATCTAGGAGGAATAGCAGAGATGGTATGGAGTAAGGAGGAGGGTGTAGTGGGCGGTGCGGGTGGGAAAATGCCGTGTTTTGTCCCGAAAATCTTCTCTTCGGCTGGGAGAGCGATTTTTGGTCAGCGAATTGAGGCTTGCTCCCACTGTCCCCAAGTGTTCAACTTTTGTGCTTCGTGAGAAGCTGTCATCCTTTTTAGTGCCAAAGCACTTCTAGTTGCACTGCGCGGGTTTCAGCGGTGTGTGTCTCTGTGTATGTGAAGCCTCTGAGCAGCAAGTGTAACTGGCTCACTGGGTCAGCGGACGCCTCAATAGCGTTTTAAGGTACTCGGCGGCGGTGTCCACCTACAAAGAACCTTGCTTTCACACAAGATTTCGTGCTTAGCAATGCTAAACCGCCAGCCATTCTTTTTTGACGAAACACGCATCCTTAGTCGAATGGACTCCTAACAGAGTGCAGTAAACATTTTGTGCTAATATAAACTCGGAAATTGTAGTGCGGAATGTGTTTCAATATATTTTCTTGAATAAATATTAAATACCGTAGATGCCCATTATGCCAAATTTCAGACAAACCAGAAACCAAGAAAATATTCCCCTCTCCCTCTCTCACAAAATAGTAGCGTTTAACGTGTCTTGTAACAACACCGACTATAGACAGTGAGGAGCCGTTGAACGTTGGCTATCATTAGTACGTGCGCTTACCCTTTTCCTTCCTGCACACAGCTTCCTGACAGTGGCGTCATACATTTCCAGTACAATGCGCTGGCTACTGTAAACATATTGATATCACATTTGGTGCTCAAGGTTGATGTGAAAATAACGCGTGGCGTACATTAGGCAGTCTTTGAATTTTCTATACAAGGTTAAAAACGAGTGAACTCAGTAGATATATAATGCCGAGCTGTTGAGGCAAGCGGAAACACGAATACAAATTTAAGACATGACCAAGAAGCACGAGCTCAAATTACGCCTACAATCTCTCTCTCCAAGGAAACCGGACCTCATTCGTAATAACTTGGAAAAGACAGAAATCGATAGTTCCGGCCTTCAGTTATCTGACGCGACTACATCTCGACACCCTAAGTTTTTTCGGTCTGCCCCCAAAATTCGTAGGCCGAACCGCCTTTGACTGGACTAGGTGGGGGCTGTACGGAGGCGCATTCATCACTGCCTGATTTAGTGATTACAGATGTCGGAGAAAAATTACACCGTCGCTCTTCAAGTCGTGCAAACAAGTCGCAGCGAAACCTTTTCGCCGAGACACGCGTGCGATTTCACTTCAGCCCCCTGCGCGCTGTCCGCGAACTTCATCGGCAGGTGGTACGCTGGCATGTCGTGTATCAACGCTGTTTAGCAACAAGAGAAGTTATCCAATGAGTCGATGTTGATTTCATCAGCCGGCAAACCAGTAAAACAATAGCGTCACGCAGTACACCTTTTCAAAGGTGTCTGAGTAGAGAAAGAAAAGTCTGAAATAGCCTTTAGTTGTGAAAAGAGAGGGAAAAAAAGAAACAGAATGTCGACCAAGCAGCTGCCATAAAACTACGTTTCGCGGACTTCACAATGAGAAATAGAATAAGATGAATTCCAAGAACACGACGGAATAATAAGAATGATTTGAGTGCTGAATGCTGAGAATACTCAGTCTGAATCTAGTGTGTCTAGGGAGGGTTAATAACCCCGCACTTTCAGGGACGAATTTTTCCAGTTTTAACTCGCACTAGTTTCCAACATGACACGAGAGCGCGTCTTAATGATGAAACCTGATGGGGCGATGACATATCGCCTGCATTCGCCTCGGTAGTATATGTATTCAAAGCGCTGCGGTGCCATACGGCGAGCAGGTAATGAGTTGCTGCGGTGGTCCCCAATAAAACGTCGCCACATAACAAATTGGTTATATAACTTGGCAACTGAGCCTAAACGACGTCGCTGTTCCTTTTGCAACGACGTCAGTCATGGAGAAAGCTGGACTTCAGCCGATTAGCGCTGTTTGCACTCACTCTGGCTGTTCAAGAAACACTCTGGCATGCTAAATCAGTTTGTAGTGGCAGCGGTGTTCAGAGCTCGTATTTTCTCAAGTACAGTATTTCTTCAAGCTTCTTTTGTCACACCTTTCAAGGGATGATGAGGAACTCCTACACTGTTCAGAGCGTGCGAGCGTTCCCCTCGCAAACACACAAATGCTCATGGTACTCACCTCCACAAACTCTTCCTTCCGAGAAGCGATAGGAAATCCGCCCCCTATGTCGAGTATTGTCATTGGGAAGCCTGCTTGCAAGCCTAGGTCAAACACAGCGCGTGCTTTCTGAACTGTTCGGACGAAAGCCTCATCGTGTACTGAAATCTCACCCATGTGAAACCTGCGTAGGAGAAAGAAGAGTAAGCGCGTAACTGCACCCTTCAGTAATACATACGTGCATTCTACTTACATACGTGCTGTCGTGAGCAGAAGTGGTGTAATCACACGCTATTTCTTTGGTCGCTACTGCTGCGTCGTATTTCGGCGTTTTCGCCGAGTAGAAGCGCCCTGAATAGAAAGGAGCTAACTGACATGCCTATATAGGCGAGAAAGGACACTTCGTCGCCCGTCTCAACGGCAGGCGCCTCTGGAAAGTGGCACGCGGCAATAAAGTCTAAATAGAAGCTTGCGCGTTATATCGACTACTTCTGCTCCCGACAGTACTTGCAGCTTTGGTGAAAAGTCGTCAGGCCTCCAGGTTTATTATTCAGTCGTGTAACTGGGGAGTTTCGAAACACTCGAAGTTCTAAACCTCAAGAGAAGAAGAAATGCTCTTCGCTTCATCCATCCGAATTTTAGAACTTCAGGAATGCCGCATGTAGCCAACTGCGCAACTGAAAAACAAACCGTGTGGCCTAAAGACTACTCCATGGGTGTATTTAAGTAAGCAATAATTATCACAGGTTTGTCGCCCCACCACCACGTCTTCCTCTGCGGTCACCAGACAGGGAAAATTCTTGGCAGCTCCCACTCCCTGGCCTACCCTCATAGAATTTTCATTGTTCAGCAGGAGCAAACAGGAGTTTTCGGCTACGACGTACTATTACGCATATTCAACGCTGTGCGCTTGGGAGCGAGTCCCAAATGCATTTATCAGCGTAAAAATAAAAGCGCGCCCTGCTGGTGAAAACCACAAGGGGAAGTACAGTCTTGCTTGCAAGCGAACGAGAGCATACAACGAGAAGAAGTCCTGAGCTAATGAAAACAAAAGACCTTCGTACAGCTATAGCACCAAATGCTGCGAGGCACACAATATTATTGTGCTCTTGGACAATAATTAGGATAGAAAGTGTGTGTGTGTGGGGGGGGGGGGGGGGGTACAGGGCACCTTTGAGCACTATATGCTTAATCCCGGTACCAACCTGCGGGGCATGCAGCCCAGAACAATTCGTCATAATAAGGATGTCTGGGAGGATGCCACGTGCTTCCCTGCTACATTAGCGAAACTCCGAAATACCTTAGGCTTACACGGCGTCATTTTTTCCCCTTTCTGCTCGTTCTCGGGGATTCTCGCGTGCTTGGCCGCAATTTGCTCGTTGCTGTAAGTTTTGAGCGACGAGCAACGCACCTGTAATTGCAGGTGCCTGGCTTTGGAATATCTCTTTCTGTTCCCTGTTTGATGATGCTGCTTCTTACCGCAAGGGGTGGTAGTTAAAATTACGGCAATCGATAAGATTCATCGATCGCCGTCGTCTAACCTGGGCAAAAAGAAGGGAGCAGAATGCACAGCTTTAAATCTCTACTAACGGCCCTTTAAAGATTGTAGTAAAAGAAGGGTGCTCCCGAAGCAGTTACGCTTCAGCGTGACAAACGGTTCTGGTGAACAAGAGGCCAACCAACCACAATGGGAAAATACTGAAATAGCGCCAAAAATATGAGGATCACCACGGTATTTATTGATTAGTTGGTTCATACGTTTGTTAGGAACACGAGGGCCATGGTATGTGTTTTTTTTCTTTGTCTAGTTGTTTTGCGTTAACCTTGCGGAAATGGGGACGCAAAATGTGAGGGCAGTTAAAAAAACTCTAGGGCTGTAATAGAAGCGAGAACAATATCAAAAGTGAAAAAAGGTTTACTTTTTTCATCTAAGCCAACTTCCCCCCCTCCCTACTCCCTTCTCCCTTTGCTCCCATTAAATGAATGAATGAATGAATGAATGAATGAATGAATCAATCAATCAATCAATCAATCAATAAATCAATGAATGACAAACCTTTATTGTCACTGCACCTTTCGTAATGATTTCGAAGTTCTCCGGTGGGTGAAGAGAAAAAAAAGTGGTATCGTTTTACCGTAGTTAAACCGAGTAGACGTGCGAAAACATGCGTTTAGCCTGATTGGCTCACGGTTTTGCTTTGCTGGGTCGTCGGCACGTCTGGCGACGATATTAGTTCAACAGTATTATTAGTTGATGAAAACGTCGATGTGCAATGCATAGCGCGAGAGTGAGTTGCATTTTAACACGAGGCGTGATCGGTTGCGGCAATAGCACAGTGCTCTCGTGCAATGGCCAACGAAGCTGATCTGTTCACGCCCCCGCGGGTTGGAATCCCAGTCGCGGCAATATTAGCCTTAATTGTGGCTTGGCCAAGATCACCCTTAATGCCAAACTTCATACCAACTTTCTGAGCCGGTTTGACGTCGTGAAGTAGTGCTTTGGCACTAAAAGAAAACTTTTGTCACGCTTCTGAACACAGTGTTCCCTCTGTTATTCGAGCTTTCATCAACAGGCGAAATGCCTTCGGATGTGTTTCTTGAGTTTCGAACTAGGAGGTGGTAACTGAGGGCAAGGTTTGGAGGATTGGCCAGGGATGGGTTTGCGAACTTCAAACTCGCAAGCCAACATAGCATCTTGTGCAGAATGGGATGCGTGCGATGGGGTGCCATCATGATGCAGCAAAACATTCGTACTCAACTTTTCTTTATTTTTCTTTCTTTACATCATACCAGCACTTGGTTCGTAAAAGGTTCCTGCTAATCTTGTTAGGCGTGTTTGCATTTATACAGGAGAAGAGCCGTCTCATTCCCCCCCAAAATATCGCCATGGCCTTTCACATGGAGACTGTCTTGACTTTCACAGGCCAATGGAAACTGCTGTGCTTCCAGGCTATCCCTTTTTGTTCGCCCTCGTGGTTCCAGTGCCAAGTGTAGAAGTCGCTTCCAGTCGCTGGCCATCCATAAAAACAGCTTTCGCCGGTGGCAATCTTTGAAGCCGATTGGACTTATTTTTGGAAATGTGGCGGAGAGTTTGAAGTTTGCTTCACTTCCGCCACCGGTTGGCCCGGTATTGCACTACCTCCGTGATCGGCCTTGTCTTTAGCGCGTCTTTACTATTCTGTCTTCCTATCCCATCTTTCAACTCCCCTACTATCTGCATGTGGTAGCGACTGTGGCTCTGCTTGAGCCAGTGAGCAGGCCTGTGCACTTTTCTTTTCTTTCTTCCTTGCAACAACAGACAGACAGACAGAATCTTGGAAACTATATTGTGACGAAGAAGACGAAACCAGCAGTGGCGCGGGACGAAGCGCTCGCGCTAGACCAGCGGCCATTAAAATAATCTCTTGTCCATCGTTCATCCCGCCTCATCCTCCGGCTGGCCGCCACGTAACATTTGGTGGAGGCGCTGGGTGGACCAGAATTGACTTCGCCGCTAACCCCAGCCCCATCCTTCGCCTCGACCAGCAGACACAACGAAATGACGACGCTGCCGCGACCAGAACCTATGATCCGACCGACCCGAGACGCTGCCCACATGTAAGGACACAGCCCCCTGCCCATGCCGTTCGACGCGTCCAAGGGTCTCGACCGTCTGCTCTTGTTGACCTGGGGCCCGGACGCTTCGCTGACCAGGAATCATTCGCCCATCTCCTTCACCGAGGCGGCCAGCACTTCGCCACTTCGTCATTACGGTTCAACCATCCTTTCAAGACCATCACCATTCCGCGCGTTTTTTGTCAACGATCGGGACGATCGCTCGGTGGCCCCGGGTAGTGTGACGAAGAGGACGAAGCGGCCAATAAAATCATCTCTTGTTCATCGCTCATCGCGCATTCTTCGGCTGGCAGCCACGTTAGAATATTATGAGAACATTCAGCTCTGTTTTTGTTCAGTTTAGGTGTGGACAATTAGCGCTCCAAACATGAACACATGCTCAATATACGCAAAATTTTTGCAACGCTATTAGTTATTATGTTAGCTTAGTATAAATGCTTGATCTCACAGCAACCCAAAAAACTGTCACCCGCTTAATAATCGTAAACTCGCCTTCCCTCTTGCGCAGCATATTTTATTACTGGTTTCAACGGTGCACGGCAGCGTGGGTTGCATTATATAAACTCTTTTCCTGTCCTAAACATTGCTGTTCACATTATCATGTCCGCTTTTGACGGCGTTATACGCCCATCAAAGTGCGTCGCGATTTTTGTCAAGATTTGATCACGGTATAATGCTTGATGCTGTACTTCGATTCAACTCTACTACACCCTGACGGCTTTAAGCATGGTGTGACATGAGGCCGATTGAGAAAGAAAATACGCGTGACCTGTAGTTGTCCGGAGGTTAATGCAACATGCATGCGAGTTTGCAACGCCGTCAAGCACTTGTATCGCCCTTAGGATTATATTGACCCCACGCGCCTGATATGCGTTGCAAGCCGTGCCACGAAAAATTTAACAAGAACGAATTCATGTAACAAAGGCGGCTAAGTTAAGTACTAAAAGTTACTTGACTAACTAAATTTTTCTATTTTATTTATTTATTTATTTATTCAGCATACCCCTAAAGGCCCTCCTTCGAGGGTATTACTTAAGGGGGGGGGGATCAGTGTTAAAAAACATGTACAAGGAACATCATTAACAAGCAAAGGAACAATAAACAGGCTAGTTATAACGTATATAAACTCTTTTCTCGCCCTAAACATTGCTGTTCACATTATAATGTCCGCTTTTGATGGCGCTATACGCCCATGAAAGTGTGTCGGGATTTTTGTCAAGATTTTATCACGGTATAATGCTTGATGTTGTACTTAGATTCAACTCGATTCAGCGTCCCTCATGACCTGAGTTGCTTTTGGACCTATTTTGCATGTACAGAGGTTCGCTACATTCTAAGAAGTGAAGCAGTGCTTGGAACGCCTTTCAATGGACTGTACGCTTGTCCCATATTCCAATCCTTTTTCCAGAATCGCCGCAGTTTTCCGAAGAGTACGCCTTCTGCAGGAATAGATATACACTCTTATTACGAAATTATATCGAAAAAAAAATGCGCCGGAGCAAGGAATTGAACCGTGGAAATTTTGGGGCGAGACATTGCGCTACTTGTTCACTGTGGGTTTTTGTCTTTATTGCCTGTTACCTGGCACGAGTCAGTGGTTTTGAACACATATAAATCCTTTCATGATGAGTTCCGCAGTGGCTTCCTGCGTACCTTTCGCGAACTTCTGTCGTTTAACTTCGCAGATCGCTGCCGCGTTATTTGGCACAGCTCAGCAAACGACGAAACAGTACAGACAGAAGCTGCGCGCCACAGACTGTCTTCGCTCAGTAGCAATTTCATGGTGCACGGTATGTTGAAGACTCGCCCTTCGTGAACCAGATAACTGCTGTCCTGTGGCTTAATTCTTTGACTTAATCATCCTTTTTTTGTACCAGCTCCCTGCTGTACTGCTGTAGGCTGCTCCTTTTGTTACGGGGGCAGATACCTCGTCAGGCAACCATGCCTTTAGTCTCTGCCACCCGCAGGATGATGTGGTTTTCCTGCAAATAAAACCTGACTGACTGACTGACTGACTGACTGACTGACTGACTGACTGACTGACTGACTGACTGACTGACTGAATGACTGACTGACTGAATGACTGACTGACTGACTGACTGACTGACTGACTGACTGACTGACTGACTGACTGACAAAAAATGATGTGAAGCTTCACTTGAGCGCTCGTCGAGCATTCGCTCCGTATAGCACCATGCACTGGAATAGGAAGTATTTAGAGTGATGTTTCACGGCGAATCGAGGTTTACGGGATCTGATAGGAGTGTTTTCCTTGAACTGAAGCGTCGCTCGCTTTTGCGAAGCGTTTTTTTCTCGGAAGGTCACTGTTTTGAGACACATGTACCAAAATGTGAATGGCAGCTCCGGAGGGCGTAAAATACTCAGCGATAGTGCTATGTTTCGGATAAATTGCAACAGTTACAAAACAGTCACTTCTCATATGCACGTACGTAAAAACATGCATGCTTTCACTGAATGGTACTTATTTAGAATCTTTGCTCAGGCATATCGCTTTTTTTCTGCAGCGGCAAAGGGAACCCTTTATTTACGTTAAGCGGAATGATGGGCGGACCTATTTTGCGTGAGATATGGGTTGTAGGTGCCTATATAGCGAAGCTGTATTACAAAAGCGAAGAAAAAACATCCCCTAACTCCTTCTGGCCGTACAGAGAGTGCAGTGGCAGTTGTACTCTTTTCCGAAGGAGGCGTTTCACTCCTTAGGCAATCTGACAGAGTAGAATCCTGCTATAGAGAGTACAGTAGCCGGTATAGGCTATCATAGACAGTACCAGTTCTTAGAGTGTATTCCCTCAAAATTGTAAATGAATAGCAAAAGTGCTCTGGCTCATAATTTTTTTTTGAGTACACAGACGCAGGAGCAACAACGTATTATGCTGGAAGCGAGCTTGTCGCATGAGAAGAGTTACTTACGAAACACCAACGACGATGCGGTGAGTTGTCTTCGCAAGGCGCAAAAGTTGCGTAGCTTCCTCCAACGAACAACCAAATTGATCATTGAGGAATGATTGACATGAGTCGTCGTGCATTGCGAGGCGAAGCAGAAGCCTGAAATTTTTGGCTGCAGTTAGGAAAGATGATTTGGGCTGCATGCGTTCAGCAAAAGCCAGTTATTGCAAGTAATCGTGTTGGTTAAATCACCGGAGCTAGCGGCTACATAGGCTGCAGCCGTACGGAGGCTGGACACTCCAGATTAAAGCGTGGATTACGACCTACAGTCCGCTTTCCTCGATGTACCCTGCACTGTAAATTTTATATGCGCTGCAAAAGAGTGAACAACGTTTGCAGGCCCCGTTCTTCAAGAGATTCTTCTGTTTCAGCGGTCGGCAGAAAGTCCGGATGCAGATAAAATGAAAGGTTGTTATATCTGGTTTTGCGAAAAAATTGTTACAAGCTGTGGTCTTCCTATAGCTGCAAGCAGTTTGCGCACAGAAAACAATAAAGCAGTGGGGGTGTGGCTCGTTTTTCAATAGACTCTGCTACGACAACACTGTGAATAAATTTCTCGCGGGAATAACAGCCACTACTCATTAAGCTCATATTCCGCCAAACATACCTAGCTTCTGATAAATAGCGCCTATCACAGACGAGTACCTTGCCTTTCAATTCAATCCGGTTGGGGCAGAATTGTACAAACAGTACGTTTTCGTTTCACGATCGCTAGCTGTAATACATGCATTAAAGAAACATGCCTAAAACAGAAGTATCCAAAGAAAAGAAAAGAAAAGCAGCCGCAGACATGAGATACGCGTGTAATGTTTATTAACTGAAGGACGCCCGGGTAAGGACGCAAAAAAATTTGCCAGCAGTACAGCCTTGCCTCTTGAATAAGGCGGAGGCGCCACTCCGGCCGAGCGAATGCTCCATTTTTTGCTGCGTTCGCGCAAGCATTCTGCGCGTTCTAAGGCGAAAGCCTTTCTTGGTTCATGGGTGGCGTGGACGGAAGGTGTAGACGGAAGCTGTCCGCACGGACTGTCAATCATAAGTTGTGTGGTAAATAAAACAAAAATGTAAAAGTTGATTAAGCAACAGCTATTCAGCAACGTTATGAAATGAAATAAACCAGAAAATAAAAAATAAAAACGAAAAGTAAAATAGATAAATAAGAAACAAAAGGGAAAAGCAATATAAATAAAAACAAGAAAGTAAGAAATAAAGAAATTGAACGACGCTTAAGCTTCGTCTTTAAGAGCGGGACGCACGCGACAGCTTGTTGCAGCGTTGCCAAGGGGTCCACGGAACGTCATTGCCCGTCCGGCGCGACGCGTTGCCCGTTGGACAATTTAAGAAAAGGAAATGACGCCTGTCTGACATATCTCGCTGGATACCCGAACCGCGCCGTAAGGGAAGAAATATTTCCGACGCGCGGTGCTGACAACTGCTACAACTACTACAACTACTACCATTACTACGCCGATGGCTTTTCGACCGAACGAGCTGTATACGCTGTCACGCAATAAAAACACAAAAACATAAAGAAAACGAAAATTACAGAAAATAACAGGAAATGAAAAATGAAAGTAGAATGAGGGCAGGAAAAGGCTTTCGCATCTGCGCTCTTAAGCAGACTTAAGTGCAGTCCTGTAATTTTTCTTGTTCAGACAGCGCAATGTAGGCATCATTCGAAAGCTTAATGTTCAGTCTATCTCTCGATATGCACTACTATAGTGTAGCTGCAATACCAACTGTATAAAAGGTGGTATTGCAGATGACGAAGTCGCTAGTTTCGTTGATATGACCTACGTCAGAGAACAATTCCGAAGAAACTGCTTCGCTTAGGGTATTTTAGTTAGGCCTGATTATAGAATAGATGCTTGTATAGTATCACACGGTCTCAGAATGTGTGTTCATTCAAGTGTGCTTGATTGGGAGCCTTCTAAATGTAGCAAAATTTGGCTGTTCTGGGCATGAATATTTGCAGTGTATCGAGCTGCACAGCACCAAGATTTTTTCTACTTACGGCGGACAATATGCTAGTGCTGTGTAGCGCTGTGTGCCAAGTTTAATCAACTTAACTTCATTAGTTAGTTTATAAATGCATTTTCAATTTGAAAATTTCCGTAACACTGCTTGATAATCTTAAAACTGGAAATACAAATAAAAACGAACTAATGAGGATGAGTTGGTTAAACATCGCACACTACACTAGTATATCGCCAACCCCTAGCGGCAAAAATATAGGTGCTGTGCATCTCGATACACAGCAGTTAATAATGCCCAAATGAGCCAAATTTGGCTATCTTGGCACGGAAATTTGTAGTGTTTGCTCATTCTTCAAGGCTGCCGGCACGCCGCTTTATCGCTTTGTTTGTGATGCTAAATGCGATCAGATTTATCTCGATTGATCCCATCAAGGCGGAGCCGATTGTACGCTGGTCCAGAAATGTTGTGGTAACTTTGCACGCGTATCTCGAAAGTTCGCCATCAGCTTGGAATTGCGTGCTGCTGAATGCGGCGGGCATTTTGTTCGACGCCCGCCGAGCACGCTTGCCAGTCCAAAAAAAAAAAATGTTTCATTTGAAAGCCCTTTTCTCTTTCTTCCTGCTTGCTGGACTGCCGTCACCACTACGAGACAATATATAAAAGGCTGCAGATCAAATACAATTTAACGAACGCACTTTCTGAGACCATGAGATACTAGATAACACCTTTTCCATACGTAGGCCAAGTGAAACTGTCCTAAGAAAAGTAAATATCTGCAGATTTTTGCTCTCAAGTAGGTCATATCAACGAAACCACCGACCCCGTCATCTCCAACACCACTTCCTGTGTAGTTGATAATGGAGCTACGCAATAGTGGTGGGCATCGATTGACAAAGTGTACATACATTAAGGTTTTGAATAATACCTACATTGCGATGTTTCAACAAAAAAAAACGCGCAGAATGATTGCGCGAATGTAGTCTAAAATTAAGCATTCGCTCAGGCGGAGTGGAACCCCTACCTTAATTTCTCTAAGAGAACGTAAATTTTATCGCACAAAAAAAAAACCACACATGCGAGATAACGCACAACATGGAATACTGAAGTAAATAATGTTTCAAGCAGCCTGGCTATTATTCTCTTTACGAAAAAGCCGGGTCTCATCTTGCTTTGGAATCACCTGGCGTTTGTGTCGTTGATTCTTGCCAGTTCAGCAGCCGAGTCAAAGCACATCAATCGCAACCCTCGTTCTTCAGCATACTTGAGATGCGAGCCACACTTCGTCGTACTGTTGTACAGCATGGAGTCTGGTCCGACTCCAGACTCCAATAAAATCTGCATTTCATGCTGTTTTAAAATAGGTAAAAGAAGCTGAAGTTAGCTAACTGCTCTAAGCAGGTGCTCGATTTCTGCATAAAACATCTTAACTACTGAAAAACAGCGCACACAATACAGGGACGAAGCGCTCGTGTTGTCGTTTCCTTTCTTCGTCCCTGTATTGTGTGCGCTGTTTTTTCAGTATGAGTACATACCAACTCGCCCAGTCTTCTACTTTGGCATCTTAACTACGCCTATAGTATCGGCCGCGGTAAAAGTCGATTTCACTCAAAAATGTTTTCAATGCTTAGGGGCGGAAGCTAAAACACCGGCACGGACAGGACTAAAACCAATTTGCTATTTGTTGGCGGAGCGTTGCTGTCGTCGCTTGAAGGCACACTAGGCAACCTGATGGGGTGAGTTAGTTATTAATTCATGAATCATTCGAGACGCACATTGTTTCCAATAAAACCGTATCGTATTCATTTCAGTGATGGTGAGGAAAACTTGTATATTAGGGCCATCTTATTTTTTTCCTACTTTGATCCACATAACAAGTGGCGAAAATCTGCTGCTAATATTTTGTACCTACATTGTTTCAAAATGAAGTGTACCACATTTTACGGGAGCTCAGCTGACTTTGTCGTCTAGTGTTTCTATTCTGACGGAAAAGTGTCCTACAAACTCGTGAAGGGGGCATTTATACACAGAAAGAATTTTTGCAATGAATCCTAAGCACTGGTAAAAGTTTTTGCATTGGACAATTAGAAAGCAAATATGAGACGCGTTTATTAAGCTGAAAGATTTGTTTATAGAACGGCTGTGCCCCTGGTGCACAAAAAATTAAAAAAAATCTTGCTTGTTGTTCTGCTCTAGGCTGTGATTAGTGACTAAGGGGGATATAGTGTAACGCATCAAAACACCCCGTTTTATTTCATTCATGACAAATTCACAACTTCTCAAGGTACTTGAAAAATTTATTCACTTGGCTAGAATTTGCGCTATAATTTCAACATTTCGGTACAAAAAAAAAGCTTAATCATTTCTTTTTAGCTGCTGGTATGCTACAGCCGTCTTCCGGCTGTGACCAAAACCTGTTTTTGGTTCTGAGCCAATAGGAAGCGGCTCCACACCAAGCAACTTATTACCTCTTGGAAACAAGTAGTACAATAAAACAACTGCCTGTAGTAGTTCTTTTTTAGCGAAAACACCAAGTAATTGATTTATGTGATCCAAAGAGATGGACACACGCCGTAACGAAGGGCTCCGGCTCAGTGTGGCCGTACATCGATATCTTAGCCCATCAGAGTTCTTGCATCTATAGCCTACCAGTTAAGGTGGAATCTAAACTGTGGCCTCGAGTTGATTTGATGGCGTTTAACGTCCCAAAACGACCCATGCTACGAGAGGCGCCGTAGTGCAGAGCTCCGGATAATTTCGACCACCTGGGGTTCTTTAACGTGCACTGACATCGCACAGAACACAGAACTCTAGCATTTCGCCGCCATTGAAATGCGACCGCCGCAGGCAGGATCGAACACGCGTCTTTCGAGTCAGCAGCCGAACACCATAACCACTGAGCCACCGCGGCGGCTAAAACTGCGACCTTGAGCACTGTAGCGAAGCAATGTAGCCACTGAGATCTCTCGGATGGTCAGTATTGTTTCCAGATCACCAACGATCAGCGTTTCAAAAAGAGTTTAAATAAATGTCGGTTTGAACGACACTTTTATGACAACAAAAGTTTCTGCCATTGCAGAATGAAAAAGAAAGCTTCCTGAAATTCTCAACCGCAGCTTCCCTAAAACTGATGTCACAGTAAGTAGACTTTGCCCCCATTTTCATTATGCGAGATCCACAAAAAAAGAATCCAGCTTCTAAATGCTGGCGAGAACAAGAGAAAACGGCTGCTAGAGCAATGCAGAAACACACTCTACATACCTTTGATCCACAGGCGAAATTTACGCCTCTTGCGCTCAGTGTACGAAGGACAACCAGGTCCGAGCAGCAGCTCACGTCTGGCAAGGACCATGAAAACAATATTTATGTTTTCGCACTGGAACTTTGTGTGGGCTGAAGAAAATTCTGAATTAATAAAAATAAATATTGCAACAACATTTATGTTCACACACGGATAATATGGAAGTTTCTACTCCAACCCATAATCCAATTATATCTATGAACCAAAGAGATTTACACACGCCGTAATGAAGGGCTCCGGCTCAGTGAGTTACTGAGGTAGTGAAAAGTATCGCCAAAATACTTTCGAAAATTCAACATGTTTTTTTGCAGCGTGAGCCGCACTTAAAGCACTTAGCGATGCCAGGTAGACTGGCGGCGTCAGCGGCGCTGTTTCTTTTTAGCGAAACATTTTGCTTTTTGTTTTTCTGGAAGCCTAACGCTTTTTTACCGTGTTCTATTTAGCCGACGCTCTACCGCACTCGGGAGCAGACAAGTAACGTAATCTCTGTCATGTATTGAGGCTACCGGGCATCTACGTTTTGGTTGGCGCTCCCCGCATCTCGCCGCTGGTATCACCACTTTGTAGGTGTAGATGTTAATAGGAGCAAGAAGCAAAGGGCGGAGAAAAAAAATTAACTGGGATTTAGCCCGGCTGAACCTTGTAAAACAAGCGAAAGCTCAGTTAAGGTAAGCACACGAAGGCTAGCATGCGCCGCACTCTTTTATATATCGAACGGCACGTCACGGAATTTCCGGTAGTTGCGAAAAGGCCCTCGACTCCGCATAACAGCTGTGGCGAGGCGCAGCCAGTCACGTGATTCGATAGTCTGGAGGCGAGCGAGCGCAATCGTCTCAACGCGCGCAGGTGTGGCGAAGCGTGGCGAGCCACGTGGCATGACGTCAGAGCCAAGCCTCCGCTCCTCCTGGTCTGAAGGTCAAATTTCATAGCCACATGACCTTCAGCTTCCTACGAGAGGAGTAGAGCTTCCGCTCTGAAAGGAAAGAAGTAGGCTTCACAGAGAGGCCTCAACTAGAGTCACTAAATAAAGACTTAGAGTACCGGCACTCTTTTCTCCTATTGTTATGTGCCGCCGCCACGATCATTGGTCAGTTTGCATCACGTGATATTTGTTTACACTGCGACGGTTCATGGGGGCTGCCATTTTGTGGTTTATGCGTTTTCAGTCGGGCAACTGTGGTAGTCCTAGTGCTGCGACGCTGCGAGTGCTGCCGGTGACCGACTCAGTGACCAGAGATTCCGCGCCTCGCAGCATTTCAGCTCCGCACGACGACAGCCTAAACTGAAGGCAACAGCTGTACCGTTTGTATCTGAGCGGCTCCATGCCGTACGGCTACGATCCCCGCCGCAGCGCAGGGTGGCTAACAGCGTTGTTTACAAAATGGCCGGGCCAAAGTTAGCGGCGAGGTCGCCGAATCGGCAATCTGGCAACAATGATAAACAGCAAAATGGCCGCCTCTGCTTACCGCCGTGCTGCAGTGACGGTACTCTAAGTCTTTATTTAGTGACTCTAGCCTCAACCTTTATCTCGTTCTGGATTCGGCGGCAAGATTGTTTGCACTGGCTCAAATAAACCGACGCTATGTTTCAAGTACTCCACCAATGAGCCTAACAACGTTGATGGGTTATTACGTAGCAGCAGTCCCCGCGGAAGGCAATGACTTCTGGGCGATGACAACCGAAAAACAGGAAGAAAAAACTGCTGAGGCGCGTGGGAAGTTCAGTGTGCCCTGAATATGACAATGCTCGTCGTGTGTGGTCGGTAAATACTGCAAATTCGAGGTTTATCTCCCCCTTCCCTCTCGCCTTTGTAGCCTCTGAAATAAGGACACAGACCGGCAGAGCAACGAGAACGTTTTAAGCGTGGAAAATAAGAAAACCTGCCATTAGTGAAGGTTCAGCTTACCTGTCGGGCGCATTCTCGCTGAACACGCGACTCTGAAATCGCAGGTGGGTGGCCAGTGCTAGCGCTGATGGAACAACCGTGCAGCCGCGTTCTCTTGATGGCGTGTTTTAAAACGGGCTCCAACAGTGCCTCTTGCCAATAACAAGCGGACAGGGGGACCGTGGGGTGTGTATGTCGATAGGGGTCGGCGGGGGCACTATATCGGGGCTTTAGAGCAGTGCCAACTTTGAACTCTGCCGGTATCATTTGTCACTTATTCAGACCGTGCGTGGGAGGGTGGGATCGCGATGGTCGTTTACGTCGGAACCGGCGGTGACCGAACGCTATGCGTTACAGTAAGTGGTATATCCACAAGAACGCCGACGTCCAGGTACTGGAGCGGAGAGGAAAGAAAGCTGTATCGCTGCTTTCTGAAACAATGCAAGCACCAAGAAGTGACAACACTGCCGCCATTGTCTTGCTTCCCTGTCCCTTATTGCCCGTGTGTCGTGTTTGCGCTGCCGTATTATCAAAAGAACTCGTTTCTGTTATCTTCACAACGTTTCATTCATATCTCGTGCCAGCCGGCGAAAAGGTTTTTCCCCAAGATGAAATTCTCTCCCGGCTGTGGTACAAGCACAAACACGAAATATGGCAGCTAAGGTTGTCAGCGCACACGATGTCTGACAACGGAATATTCGTTCATAGTTGGAATCAATTGCAGCTCCTCTGGTACACACCGCTGCGCCCTGATAAAACTGATTGAAGAGTGTAGGTGGTGTGGGCGTCTGAAACTTCTTTATTTGCATACTTCCTATTTTGTTCGCCACATTTACCAAAATTTGTTTAGATAACTAGCGAACTTCCAAGCCGCTGATGGCCTGAATAAATGTATCAGCGGTAGAAAACATCCAGATTTTGAGCCATTTACTAATATCGTGCTTATTGCGCTAGGCGCTAAGCGGTAAAGCTTAGGGTCCTTTCCTTAATGTATATATGCATTTTCAAACTAAACCTGTGGCGGAAACGTGATCCGGGTGCGCGGATCACGAAAATAAAACATGATTTTGAGTTACGGAAGATGCACCGTTTTCTATGTTACTGATTTTTTTAAAGCGTGTCGCCCAGGCGAGCTGATTCGTATTTCAGAATTCGCATAATGTACCTTAATTATGAACACAAAAAGCTCACTAGCATTCGGTCTAATTTGCTATCCAGTTTTCCTGTTCGTTGAGCTGTCAGGCAAGCAAACAGTTTCAATTTTCATTTTTATTCTTCCTACTGCAGACATAATTACTTTTATTTTCGTATTTTTGCCTTTACTGTTGCCCGAAGTTTGTTATTGGTTGAACTGAAGTTGTTTTCATCAATATAGAGCACGATAAAAGATTCCCGCACTTTCAACCAACCCCGTCTTTCTCTGCATCGATATATTCCGCATTCTCGAAAGCACGACACGCATGTGCTTGCCGATGATTCGAGATTTAGCGTTGAATGCAGTTACAACTCTGCTGGGGCACTTTGACCGCTCGTTAACCCCACGGAAAGAAAAAAAGATGTCTCGGGGAAACTACCTGTGGAATCTTTCCCACGCACGCTCCCCTTGTGTCGGACAGCGAGACGCGACCCACGATGGACAAGACGACGAAAGGGAGCGGGCAAAAGTGCATTCCCGAAACTAACCGTGATCAACTGCTTCGGATGAAGTAGCAGCGGACCTCCGTATTCTCCTCGCCCATTCCCACGGGGCTCAGCGTGCTATGTGCGGCGACTCTTCCGTTCTGTGAATCGTGTGGTGAAAGAGGCGGAGCCTAAGTGTATTTAACGAGCGTCCTTTGTATGAACGATCGTTCTGGGCCTTGGCGACAAGACTCATCCAGGCGCTCGACGCAATGAACTTTTAATTCTTGACTGTTTGCTCTTTCTGTTTCCTTCTAAATTATGTAATCAATTTTCTTGAAAAGTGGCAGGAAACCTGTTTGTTTTTGTTTTCCTAAGACTCAAGTTCAATATTTCTTCAACCCGAAGGATCGGACACGCTACTCAATGTAGCCCGGGTTCGAGTGAACCCCTGCGCCACGACAATGCATAGTAACAGGCTATACGAAGGTGAGATCGTTGACTCGTGAATAGTGAGCAATTTTCCAATCAACATCAGTCCACAGCACAAGTGCTTTATCTTCGCGGAGGTTCATGTGAAAAGTTGAAAAAAAAGGCAACTATACGGCTGTCGATCACTTCAGCCGGCCTCGGTATGATCCTGCGATATTCTGTTCCACAATGTTTTTCGCTCCACCGGAAGCTCAGCAAATCTGCAGGCGAATAGTCAAAGCTGCTCACTCTACAACAGTTAGCGACCGGCTGAGCTATGACGACTTCGACGTTGCCGCCCCGAGGCAGTGAGGAACCGTTTTTGGCCGACACATTAGGAATTTGGCCTGTATTTTCTTGGGTCAGCCGTTGCTTCTCCTTCAGAGCCAATAAGCTATGAAACAGAGTATGCAGTGGTATGCGAGTGTGAGTTGAATATGATGAAGAAATAGAAAAATACGTGCTTTGTCCTCAGGCTATACTCTTTCCCACCAAGTTCGTGAAGCTGGAGTCAGCGAAGCTGATGCCAAATTCCCGAAGCTGTTAGCACGTTACAACAGTTCGGGATTGGCCGACACCTTGGTTCTCGTTTCATTGGCTGCTGTGGTTATCCAGCCCACGGAAGTGCACCTACTTTTATAATGCTTCATCAAATTGGCACCTGATTCGCTGAATCGAGCTCCACCTTCCGCGGTGGAGACCGGGTAGGGATTGGGAAGAAAGGAAATATGCTGCGGCTGACTCGCTCATAGTGGACACCTAGGCCACGCCATGACGTAGAGGGTGGAGGAATAGGGTTAAAGGAGGGAGAGAAGGGGAGTCGCCGTTGTAAAGAGCTCCGCGTTAATTTCGAGTGCCTCGGGTCAAACAACGTGCACTGACAATGGCGCAGCGCACGGCCGTCATTTGAGTGCCGTCATTACCGAAACGCGGCCGGAAGTCACTGAATCACTGAGCCAGCCCGGCGACTCCTCACGCGGCTCCGCACGGCAATTCTTCTACAAAGGGAAGAGAGGAATAATCTATGCATGCCTACGACAATCCCGCTCAGATTAATTCATTGGGAAGCGAAGGAATAAGACGCCACTCTGAAACATGTCTGCCATTCTTATTAAGTGGTACGGACAAGTCTGCCGACTACTAAGAATGGTTATTAGACCTCTTTTGTTGTTTCTTTCCTTAACTGCGAGAAACAACAAAAACAAAGGGACCAAAACGAATAGCTTCGTTGTGAGAATCAGATTTCTTCACTCACTGTAGTAGGGCTTGACGCAAGGCAGTTGTTGCTGCCACAGGGAAATATTGCTCTGAATGTCTCGTACGTCGCAAACAAAGAAGGCTTCTTCCTCATATACCTGAAAGAGTTCTGAGTTTATTAGGGCGCAAGCGCATGCGCAGCGTTCCGTGCTGAAATGCAGTTTTGACCTCACGTTTTGAGGTACAATTATCGGAATGCGCCCCAAGAAATATGAAATGATTAGCTTGTGAAATTCTTACGTAAACTATAAAACGAACTGCTATTGATTTCTTTGATGCGCACAAATATTCGAGCCTCACACAGTCATATCCACACATCATTGAGATAAATATTGATTGCATTGCGTGAATAGTATTATATGTTCCTGGATGCTTCAGAAAGAAGTTTACAGAGAGGGGGGGGGGGGGGGGGGGGAGGAATGAATACCACATGCCATAGAGCTTATGACGTCATGCCTTTGTTTCAAGAAAAACGGCTTGGTCAGTGTTCGGCCCATCATAACGAAGAAAAAAATATATACCAGGCGCTTCAGTCAAGCCTGCCACTAAGTTTTTAAATAGGTTTCTTTTCTTCTGTAAGAGACGCTTCTTGCGTCGTACTAATACCAGTGTTAGCGGACACGAGAAAGCTGGCGAATCATGTCAAGTAGTAAAATTATTACTAAATTGTAATAGTTCATTTTTTAACTATTGCTGATAGGGACCTAATTGGAATTAGAGATTTGTAGCCAGCCGTTAGTAACAGCCACAGCAGTTTGTAGAATTTCGAAAATGCGATTATCCTTGCTGCTGTGGCTCAAGAAATCTGGGCCATTTCTGCGTTGTGGTGCTCCCCGCTCTCTACCACTTCAATACTCCTGCGCGTGCGGCGCAGAGAATGTCACGTGGAACATGTGTCACGGAATAAAGCGACTTAATGGACGTCGCTGTGTGCTCTTTGAAGGCGCGTGGTTTTCTAATGGCTTGAGAAGTGTCCCGAATTTGTTTAGCCGCAGAGGCGAGGGTATGTTTTTAAATATCTATAAACTGACATGAATATATCGCTAACGACCGGCTAAAAATTGGATGGTAATCAAGCGTCTATCGGTAATAGCTAAAAGTTAATAATTAGAATTCGGTTAATCACTCAGCTATAGTCGTATACAACGTCCGCAGCGATATTTCGCCTACATTCAGGACAGCCGCACAGAATTTCTTCACGACAAAAAAGCAGTCCATAGTTAGAACTTATCGTATTATCTAAGCAAGAAACTAATCATAAAAAAAATTTATAAGCCTGCCTACACTTGTATTACTATGCCGCAAAAGGTGTCTATTTACTTGAACAAGCATTTTTAAAAACTAGTGCCGGGCTTCCTTGAAACACCACACATATTTAAGGCTCGTCACAGAGAACTTACATCTAAGTTGCAGGTTAGGGGAATGCACGCGAAGGAATTTAAATGACCACATTCTACTTGAACACAACTCTATTCTACATGAACAAATGTTTGCCATGCGAAACAGCACGGACAGTTCTCCGGATACCGTGGTCTGATTTTCTTTGGTTACCATTGCCAGCATGGATATAGTGGACACAGACGAAATGACTTCCAGTTGGAAGAGCGTTCCATACATACCTTTCGGTCAATTACTTTCTGGGCGACAGAACTAATATCCTCTTCAATAAAAACTGAAGAAAAGCCATTTTCTTCCCCGTACATCGTGACCTAGCATGGGGAAAGAAACAGAAGTGGCAATTGTTACACACGCGAACACTATAGTAGGCAGCATTTGATAATTATGAGTACTCACGAGCGAGCCGGTGCTGCGACACTGCGAACCATGAAAAGTCAGAATTAGAGGATGAAAGTGGCGACCCGCCTCGACTGTTTTGCATGAAGGTCCACTGAAGGCACTTACGTTTGAGTGCCTTGATTAGATAGTGCTTACGTTGACTACGTTATTTGGGTCACCTCGCCACTTTCAAGTGTTGTGCGACGCTCTGGTCCCTCTCGTGTGTAGGAACTTTACCTTTCGGCGGAGAGAGAGCCCGCTGTTCTCCGAACATCTTAGGAAACCGTTGATGATATGGCACCGACGGGGATTTGGTCAGTATACATTACACTTCCTAAAAAGTCAACAAACACTACCTTGCTTTTATATCCAAGTGGAGGGCAGTAGCAGTGAATCATTCAATACACTATTTCTAATCCGTGCTATTTGTTTCAACCAAAGTACATGTGGGAGAACGTCCGTATATTGTGCAGCAGTGTTCTGAAGCAGAATCCCTTGCCAGTAATCACTCCGTGGATGTTGGTCCTTTCATATTTTGAGCTGAGATAGAATCCAAGCCTTCGTTTTTGTTTTCGCTCATAAGTACTTTTAATTTCTCCTATTCGCTTAAAAGTAACTAGCTGCTGGAAACTCTTAGTGGGCGGTTTTCTGGGTAAGACGAACGAAGACGAAGAGCTGATGAGAGCGGACACACTTCGCATGGGCTCTGCCAACAAGAGGAAAATTCCGGCGAAAGATCCCTTCAATCTCAGAAATTTTGTTTCGAGGAGCTTTGCTACATCATCCGGTATCAATCGATGCCTTTCTCAAGCCCTTGAGTGTTTCTGCGACATTTTTAGGGCCTTGTGAGGCTTCGAGGCGGTGGTCGCCACGCAAGGCGTGGCGAGGCCTAGTGAAGCCGACCCAGTGAACATGGATGCATCAAACCAAAACGGGACGGGTCCTAGTGGCCTGCGCTTACCAACCACTGACTTAGCGAACTCTACGAACCACCAGGAATCCCACGAAATGGATTTAGACGCAAAAATTCCAAGACATCCAAAAGTGGACGAAGGCCGTGCCTGGACGCCGAACGACCTTAACTCCAACTGGCACGTAAACATATGCAAGAAGAATCGCCAAAGGTTAGCAAGAGGTGAGCAAGTCGTGGTCGCAGGAAAGATCTATGCTGCCCCGACGTACCTACTTCAGATCGTCCTAAAACTTCAGAAGACGACAGCATCGCTAGTCCAGCCGGCAATGCACCAGAAGACTCAGAAAAAGAGGAAACTACCGCCGCTTCCTAAAAATGACGACAAGATAATTATAAGACCAAAGAAGAGCATGGACGTCAAGAAATTCATGCCAGTCCAGTTTTCAAAGGCTATCGCGACTGCCTGCAACAACATAACGTCATGCGACCACTTTATTATGAGACCAGGCACAGGATCAAACATCATCATAGTTAGCACTCCCTATGCCGGAGGCCGTACGTCACATCACAAGTCTGTACTTAGAAGGCAAGACGTATACAGTCAACGTCTATCTTGCGGGGCCTGAGGACGTCATCAGAGGAATTATTCATAGAGTGGACCCAAACACTCCATCAGAAAAACTAGCCAACCTTCGACTGCGCACCCAGGGGGTAGAGGTCGTTCAAGCACGCATGCTAGGCAGGTCTCGCACGGCAGTGGTAACATTCATGGGCCCCATCCTCCCCCGTTACGTAATCTACTGCGGAAGAGAGACGGCGTGCTACCCGTACAGACCGACCCAGCAGATTTGGCAAGTATGTCTCAAAGCAGGCCACAGAGCGGACGTGTGCCCAACCCCGTACATCAAAGTGTGCCGCAACTGCGGACTTCATGCCCCGGAGGAAAATTACGCCTGCGAAGCCAAGTGCGTGGCCTGCCAGGGAAACCATCCAACGGGCGACAGGGCCTGCAAGCAACGCATAAATACTGTCACCGGACTCAGCCACAGCAACGCCGTCCAAAAGGACAACAAACAACAACAAAAGCCTTCAAGGCAACACGTCAGCAGGAAAGATCAACCGTTCAGTTCTATAGAGTACCGCTGGTTCGCGACGGAGGAAGAGGAGCGGCAGCTGACAGGGACGCCCGGACCACAGTCCCGGTCGAGATCCAGGACCGGATCCAGCGGAAGATCCAACTCCAGAGGTCCGGGGTGGGGGGGGGGGGGCTGACTCCACCCGTCCTCAACAGAAGATACTCCAAAAAAAGCCAACTCACAAGGGGCCACCATCCTCACGAGTGTCGATGCCAAGCCACCTGAAGCCAAGCGACTAAAGGGTAAGCTGGTCTGAGGTTGTTTCTCCCACTACGCTAAACAGTTATGGCCCATTTCAAGATTGCTCAAGGATTGAGGAGGAAAAAGACAACTAAAAATCAAGCTGTCCGAACAACAGAAACGTCCTAACGGGGCTGAACAAAAACTACAACTGCTCTTGCAAGTGGGTCAGAAAGAGACTGCCCCCGCACCCTCGCAAATGGTAGTGTCATTAAAGCCAAAATCCGCACCAGACAACACCTCAACACCCCCGCCCCGTCACCCCCCCACAGCAGTCCACTGCAATACAAACGCAACAGCAGGAACCGGCAACATCAACACCCGCACTTCAAACTCTAGAAAGCCCACAAAACATTCTTAGTCAGGATAAGCAGATTATTAATCAAATGCAAAAGACAATGACACAACTAACTGAACAATTCAAAGCACTACAGACAGCTACGCTGGCTCAATTTGCGGCAGTCCAAGAAGAATTCAACTCGAAGTTCTAAATAATAACCCAGGGGATGCGAAAGCGCTCGGGGATCGCCGATAACTCACGCCAAAAGGCCCAACGAAGATCCGCTGTCGAGACAGATCTCAGCGACTGCGAATCATCGACAAGCAACGGTGATCGCCTCCTCCCCTAATTGGCAGCCAGACTATCTAGAAGTCGGGGAGTGGAACTGTGGCTCTCTAAAAAGGAAAAGCAGCTCCCTGCAGATGTTTATTCGAAATCAACCAATGCCCACCGACGTCATTTGCCTCCAAGAAACGGGAAACGCACCGTACGCCAAGTGATACCGCACATACAACCACCATACGGCACCAAGGGTAGCTACACTAGTGGCACCCACACTAACAGTTATATCGCACGATCTCCACTTCCGTGAGAAAGATCACGCTCTTATCGAGAATGTCTCTATATCAAGAAAGACGGAAGCAGAGCGTGTTCATCCTAAACCTCTACAGTCCTCCAAGCAACAGGCAAGAAGATTTCAAGCCAATTTTACTCGAATGCACACGTATAGCAGGAAAGAAACCCCTAATTATTATGGGGGCTTAAAAGCTGTGCACACGGCATGGGGCTACCACAATGACACCCCGAAGGGAGCCAACCTGTTAGAAGCAGCTGAGCACCTGGACCTTTGCCTAATGACGAACATCCCGTCCCCCACTAGAATAGGAAACAGTGTTAGCAGACACCGGCCCACACCTAACTTTCACGAAAAACATAAGCCGCTGCACAGGGACCAATATGGAAGAAACCCTGGGCAGCGATCACAACAAAATTCAGGGCGCACTTTGTTGACCAAAGCGCGGTGAGGCCTTTAGCGCGGTGTTGATGCTTGTGTCACTGATGTGTGGTTCAGATGTTAATTAAGTACACAATTGTTTGTGAATCTTAAATGCTGGAGACACTGGAGGGCATTTGGGAGGCATCCATCTGATTCGACGCCTTTCTGCAAACACTCTCTAGCGTCCTAGGCAAGAACTACATACGTGCTGGCAGGAAGTAGCGTAGTCGTCAGCACGCTCGGCTGCGGAACGAGGGATGGTGGTTCGAATCCAATCGTACACAAAGATTTTTTTACTTACCGAGTTGAAGAGTGTCATGGACGGAAGGAGAGACGGACGGACGGACACCGCGAGTATGAGCCATTAAAGGCTTTCGCCTTGCAATTCTTCGCTTATCCTTAACGACAGCCCGCATGGGGCGGACTATTCCCGCTAAAAAATAACGGAATGGGATAAATTCAATAATATTAAACCGCCAGTAGGCGGCATCACAACAATTTAATTTTAGGTTAAAATATAAAAGATATTCATGCAAAGACGACCCAAATCATCCAAACGAGAAGAGAGACACTGGAGGTAGGCAGACATCTCCATTTATGGGAAGCCCGAAAAAGTCCAGCAAAACGGCGGAAAAAGAGAAGATTAAATAGAAAAATACAATTGAAAATAGCGAAGGTTACGGAAGAGGCCCTGGTGTATGCTATAAAGCTCAGCAAGAAAAACTGGGTGGAGTTTTGCGACTCGCTGAAAGATACCCTAAGTAATGTCAAAACATGGTCGATATTGCGATGTTTGATAGACCCGTACAAAGTAAAAACGGGCTCAAACAGAACACTCCACTCCTTAGCCGATAAATACCCGGGAACGGATGCAGATTTAATAAAAGCCATGCACAAAAAGTATTTGGGGACTCATCCCCGGCTTGCCAAACTCCATATGAGGGCCAGCCAAACTCAACCCTCGACTCCCCTAAAACACTAGTGGAGGTCTACGCAGCAGTCCTTATTTTAACAAGAAGCAAAGCTCCGGGAGGTGACAAAACAGTACAATCAGAAGCCTGAGCACCGACCACCTGACGGACCTAACCAAGTATATTAACGAAGAACTGTACGAGAAGGGTCAGGTGCCGTCAGCTTAGGAACACGCGAACATCATCACTACACATAAGGCAGGAAAGCCTCCGGCTATAGAGAGTCTCCATCCAATCTCCCTCACTTATTCCCTGGGAGAGCTCTATGGACGAGTAATCCAACCGAGGCTTCAAAATTAGATAGACGAAAACAACCTATTTCCTTCCTGCATGCTGGGCTTCCTCAAGGAACTCTGTACCCAAGATGCCTTCCTCCGTATTAAAGAAGTCAAAAATACCATCCCCAAACCCAGCGAAAACCTCCTACTCACACTAGACTTGAAAAGAGCATTCGACAATATTGGCCACCATACCATATTACAAGAATTAAACAATATAATCTGCAGGGAGAAAATCTTCAACTACGTGAAGGCATTCCTCTCGGACCGTACAGCCACCATAGGAATTGGAGAGATCCGGTCACCCACAGTACCCATGCCCAACAGAGGCACAGGGCTCTGTATTATCTCCAATGCTGTTCAAAATAGGAATGCTCAAATTAGCCAAAAAGCTCTTAACCCGCGAAGATATCGGCTTAAACTTCTACGTGGACGACATCACCATATGGACGACATCACCATATGGCCTTGGCGCAGAAGGAAGATGCTCTGCAAGCACCTATAGGTATGGTAGAAGAGTTTGCCGAAGAGAGCGGCCTTCATTGCTCCCCAGAGAAATCCGAACTTATCAGGTTACACAGGAAGAATTACAAGTACCCGGGGGAGATTGAACTCTACCTAGGAAACCAATAAATTAAGAAAAAAGAGATGATCAGAGTTTTGGGCTGTGGTTACAAAACAATCTGAGAGCTGATTATACATTCAAAACTCTCAAGCCCACTGTCAACCAAATATCAAGAATGATTAGAAGGGTAACCTGGCATCGGAAAGAAATAAGAGAAGACACCCTCTCGCCTAGTCCAAGCTCTAGTCATAAGCAGGATTACCTACGGGCTCCCACATCAAAAGATTGGAATCGTTGATAGAAGGACCATTGATACCATCATAAGGGGAGCCAATAAAACAGTCCTAAACGTCCCATCAACGACATCAACGGAACGTCTTTTGGCACTCGGAGTACACAACACCTTCGAGGAGCTCAAGGAGGCGGTTCTGGAGGGTAAAAAAACCACCTAACCACAACACAAGCGGGTAGGGATATTCTGACGCGACTGGGGTTATGACAGGCACTACGAAATAGTAAGAAAAACTCCCAAATTCCGACACATGCAAGAGAGAAGATCTATGTAAACCCGATACCCAGACACATGCACCACGAACGGCCGAAGGGTAGGAGGAGCGCCAGAGTCAAAGCACTGGCAAAAAAATATGAAACGACCCTGAAGCAGTCTACGTGGACATCGGGGCGTATGCAGAACCAGGAATGTTTGCGATTGCTGCTGTCGACAACAAGAAGAGGCCAATCATTCGAGCTTCAATCTATGCCAAAGATCCTGCGGAAGCGGAATCACTGGCCATATAGCCATCACCATCAGCACTCAAGACCGACAGGGCAAGTCATCGCATGTCGTGACGGACTCCCAGCATGCCTTCAGGGACTGTCTTGCTGGAAAACCTCACGGAAGGTGAGCACACTATTGAGTACACTCTCGCACCCATACAGAATAGCATGGACACCTGGTCACGAATGCCTAGCTGGAAACGAGGTAGCGAATGATCTAGCCCGAGCTCTCACAAACCGGGCGGATCCCCATCCCTACCCCACCCCTCTCTTAGGACCGTATGGTGAAAGGCTAGAACACCTTAGGCTGGAAAGACGACATTTCTCACCGCCACACAAACAACTGTCCTCCTCTGATGGCATTGACTGCAGGAGAATACATACAAACACATCTCCAAGTCATCACATTTTACATAAGATCAGACCTACACAATCAGACCTTGGTGCGCAGCAAGCGCCACGCTCCACCATACATCTTGGGAATGCCATGACAAATCAGAGAAAAAATTAATAGTGCCATACTCGACACACGAGCAGTGAGAGGAGGCCCTGGCCAGCGACAACCTGAAGCCTGGATAATCCAGCTATTCCGCAAGTCAGCTGCCGCCATTTGAGCCCTGGACTAGAGGCCCAACTGTCCGGCCCCTGCGAATTAATCACCGAAATAAAAGTTTTCTCTCTCTCTTTCTCTAGGTATTACGAAGATAAAAAAGTATACTTAGCATCGTAGAAGACGTTAGAAGTCTCCACACCTTTTAAAAGAGAATCCGCAATATTACACAAACTCCTGTTCCTGTCTTTTAAATAATAAATTCTTAGGTTAATTTAGAGTTGTTCCAGCTTAACGTCTTTTGAAAGAAATGCCTCTCGCACTAAAGTGGCTGTGTTTTCACTTGTGTTGCATTTTTATCTCAAAGATGACATGAAAAACTAAACAGCCTAAAGACATGTAACGCAGCATGCGCAGCGTTACATGTCTCGTGATTGAAGAATAGCGTCGGTCTTGAAAATGTTTGTGGTCACCATCGGTGCCTACAACTAGAATCCAACCTTTTCCGATTCATTTTAGGACTGCTTGGTAGGCTCATAATAAACTGCACAACTCCGACCAAAAATTTTAACTTTAACCCAATGTTTCGAAGCCGACTCGGCTCCTTCATCAGGGGTGATGGAGGGCAGTAGCTAGCGTCTTTTAAGTATGGAGGGGGGGGGGGGGGGGGTCAAAGGAACGACAGCTGTGACGCGAAAGGCGCTGGGGAGGGGGTTTAGGCTGCTAGTCACGCTGGCGCACTGCAGAGAGGTGGTGAATGGCGACTTTTTTTCGTTGAGTTGAAGAGCGAAGTCCCTGGGCATATACTGGGGGCAGGTTTCCTTTTGTGCGGTTGATATTGTTCGGGGTGGTTTGGATATGCCAGGATTCCAGAAGGAGCCTTTTGTGGTAATTTGTTTCGGTTCCGAGGATGCGGGTCTCTTCAAAGTTGATTCTATGGTCGGAGTCCTCGGAATGTTCGGCTACTGGATTGCGTTCTCTTGCGAATTTGCGGACGTCGTTTTTATGTTGCCGAATTCTTTGTTTGAAAATTTTGGTTTCGCCGATGTAGCGTGCGTCGCAGTCGGCGCATGGAATTTTGTAGACAATGCCTTGGGCTCTTTCTCTCGGCGGCCGGTCTTTGGGAACAGGTAGGCAAAGCGCAACAGTGTTTGTGGGCTTGTGCGCAACCTGGAGATCCGTTTTTTTTCAGGATTCTGGCGATAGTCTCGCTGACACCTCCGACATAGAGTAAAGTGACGTAAAGTGACGTAAAATATCCTAAAGGTGCCTATTCTGTTTCCCCCGCCAAAAGGGATTCCGTCAGACACTCACTTACAACTCTCTTGAGAACATATTTTGTAAGAGGAGGCTTTGGCCGCATTGGATCTGCCGTATTCGCGACGTTCAACAACGGTCTAGGCGAAGCGTTGGGTCGGAAAGCTAGCCGTGCGCTTCTGAGGTGTCGTCTGTTTTCACAACATGGGCCGAGAATGGCTGCTACGCTACAATTACCTCCTGGTGCAATAGCATGTATTCTGGAAATTTAGGGAATAGGTACGACAGGCGGATCGTAGTACGACCTCAGGCGGTTGTCGTGCACTGTTTCACGCCCACAACAGCAAATGCGAACGTCCTGAGGCAGTTCGATAATGTTGTTCACAGGAAAGGTATGGAGGATAACATGTTACGGGCCGTGGTACATTGAAAGGAGTTTTGTGGAGAGGCCGGGACTGATGAAAGGAACCCAAAGCCAACCGAGTGAGACTGTAGTATAGGAGGAAGCAGGGCTGGTGCGAGCGCGAAGGTTCCGCTGGCGACACTGGTCCTGCGTGGTGAAAGATCGGGCAAGCTAGCGGCATTATTCAGATTACGTGGTCGCTTGAGAAATGATCGTTGCCTCAGAGGTATCAGGCTGACAGGAGAGCACGGCATCCAGGGGCTAGGTGGGCTCGCAAACGTAAAGCAAGAAGAATTACGAGAAGCCAGTCGTGCTGTGTGCGGCAATGTTATAGGCGTATGTTACAAACGGCCGAATCCGGTCCTAATTGGAGTGGTCAGGCGGGATCCATACACGGCCAGCTTATCTCTCAAGTAGCCTTGAAACGCTCACTCATAATATTTGTTTGAGGGTCATCGAGCGGTGAGAGCGGAAGCTGTGTGAGAGCCCTCATGTGCTACCTACGGCATCAATACTTCCAGAACCTCGGCGTTGTGCGACGTGGGGGGCGGTGGTGAACACTCTCAAGGTTCAGTTACACGCAAACATAAATACCACCGGAAGCACAAGATTGAACAGCCGTCGCTGTAGCTTAGTTGGTAGAGTACTGGACGCGAAATTCCGAGGTTGTGGGTTCGGATCCCAGCGGCGACATACTTGTTTTTCTTCTGCTATATAATTAATTGTCTTTGAGCAGCAGATTAATCACCGTATTATTCTACGATTGATCGACACACGCAAAAAAAATAGAAACATTCCTCTAGGCACCTTGGTTTCGGTGGCTGTTGGCTTCCTTCATGTGTAGCTCAGCGTAGTGCATTCCGCTCTGAGAGGCGCTTTTGCTTTCGAGCGCTCGTCAGACGCAAAGCGAACAGTAAACATCGCTGATGGTATCACAGCTACCTTAAACTGTTCTTGAAAAGTGTACTGGACAGTGAACAGTGTACCCCTATCAATCAGGTTATAGTGAAACGCGCAGAATATAACCAGCCCCGCTCTATATAACGTTAACCAATTTCGAAAAAAACCTTTTATTCAATCTAAACGTGAACAATCATGCAGGCATAGATCAACTAGACCGTGGAATAAGCATACACGTAAAGAAGCCTGAAAAAATATATAGGAACTGCATAGACACCATTAACTTCAACAGAAAAAAATAGTAGAATACTAAGCAGCAGAAGCATCAGGCAAGGCTGAGCATCTCCGAGGATTGTGCGGAGGGTTAGATTTGGAAGAGCTGTAGCTAGAGTTAATAAAGAACACCTGAAATTCCTCTGATAAGCAACTCGGGGGAATAATCGCGGCTCATGATAGAAGACACAAAAGTGCAGAGCAGAAGTGTGGGGCTAAAATTTATTATGCGGAAGACTAAAGTATTGTTCAACCGTCTAGAAAGAGAACAATAATTTCCGATTGGGGGCGAGGTGTTAGAAGAGGTGGGAATACACCAATATGGGCATAATTGGTGACCGCAAACCCGAATTACGAGACCGAAATAACAAGGAGAATAAGAATGGGTGGAATGCATTTGGCAGGTGCTCATATCATGAACAGCAGTTTACCAGTATGCCTAAGAAGAAAGTATACAATAATTGTGTGTTTCCAGTACTGACTGATGGGCTGGAAACTTGGAGGCCTACGAGAAGGCTGAAAATTAAATCGAGGACAATGCATAACGCTGTGGAAAAGAAAATGATAGGGGTAACATTAAAAGAAAGGAAGGTAGCGAAGTGGCTTAGGGGACAAACGCGACTTAGGTATAACCTAGCTGAAACCAAGAAGAACGGGACATGGGCAAGGCATGTAGTGCACAGAGCAAATAACCGATGCTCAGTTAGGGCAACGGAGTTGATTCTGGGAGAAGGTGAACGTAGTGTTGGATGGTGGGGCTCAGAGTCGCACTCTGACGGAACCACGGTCAAGACGACGCCTACTCCGACCACCGCCACCACCAGGACAGAACTGCCGACGAGTTAAAGGAGCTGGGTGATTGGAGGAAGATTACGAGAGGGTTTATTTACATATTTACAGAGTCAGAGGTCAGAAGTGAGCTTCTCACCGAAGAGAGGATCTTAAGGTAGGATCATAATGGAGGGTGCAAAAGGAGGATGAGTCATGCACTCGCCGTCTAGTTTTATACAGTTCTCCGTCCCTAGATTCCTCAGGTTGAGTACGCCCTCGCCAGGGTGGGACTGGACTCAAACTTCCATTATCGCGCAAAATCACGCACCACCGCACATAGGGACACGCCCCCGTCACATGTCGAGCCAGGGAGAATGGAGGATGCCGTCGGGTCCACGTCGACTGAGGAGGGAATGTTTTCTGGCCAGCCGAAAGTTCCCACGCGGTGCTGACACCTGTTTCTTCATTCGAAGAATCCGACGTGCAAGGCCGGAGCCCCAGGTCGCCCTACTTGAACGCCAAAGTGGTTATGCCATTAGCGAGGCCGGCGAAGGTATCGGACGATGACCGCCAGCCCGCCGCCGTATTCCCACGCTGATCGTCCTCCACCGGGACCGAGGCCGCAGTAGTTCCCCAACTTAGTCACTACCATTGTGGATTAGCTGCCGCTCGGCGGCCTCTCCGCTCTGCCTGGAATCCACCCGGCCGACTCTCTTCGGAGTACTTGGTCAGGAAGGTGGGAGCGATCCTTATCGCGTGGCTCGGAACCATCCCGAAGATGCTTAGTGTTCGTTTCCAGCAGGTGAGCCTTGCCGACGGCGCTGCTAATACAGACGGGCGGTCGCCGAATGTAACAGTAGCAAAGGGGGCAGAGGGTCAGGTGGGCGGATGAGATAAGAAAATTTGCGTGGATAAAGTGGCAGCAGCTGTTGCAGGAAGAGTAATGGGACTGAAATGGGAGAGGCCTCTGGCTGATGATGATAGGGTCGAAGATACCAAAACTAAAAAAAGTTTTTGTTCGGTGGCTGGCGTTCAAAGGTGAACTCGAGTAATAAAAGTGTGGACTCTCAGGACTCATGCAATTCGAGCAACGACTTCGTTGAACGTCAGACACGGGTGAGGCAGGTTGCATTAAAAAATTTGGATGAGATTTGTGAAACGTGTATTCTTGGCGAGCAGTTCTTGGCGAGCGTGACTGCGGTAGGTATAAATACTCATTAACAAGTTCTTCTCAGCAGGTGGCCGGGAAAAAATGTGCTTTGTGTTTTCGCAGTCGTATGGTATTTTATTTTTATTATGCTTTCTATCTGTTTTAAATAATGGCTGAGCTACCTTCACGTTTGCCACCGCCGTTGTCAAAAACGCGAGCGCCGATCAAGAACGCAGCTCTGTTACGTAAGGTAAGCTTTACGACTATTGCTTCTGTTCTCATTCAGACAAAAGCAGCTGCGGACTTCAGTCGTACTTCACGCCTCGTAGCCTTCATAGTTGCGGTGGAAGTGGGCGTTACATGATCAGAAACACTGCCTTGTCCCTCACATTGCGCTCCGTCGCATGATGCTTTTTGCTGGCGTAACCACGTTAAAACTATGTGAAAGCCCGCTGGCTTCGCTCCGGATGCGTGCAGTAGGGTATTTTCGGCGCGTTAAAGTTTGAAAGGCACGAAGGAATGATGAGTCGTTCGGCTGGCTTTTCAAAGATTTGACGCTTTAGATGAGCTAGTACACGGCTCAATCCAAGCCTTGCAGTTTTTAGACTTTCTGCCAAGGCTGTAGATGACGTCAGTGTTGGCGCTGCGTAAGAATGACTTAAGGAAACAGCTCGAAATTTCATCGACACTTCCTGATGAGAATCTTCTCGACGATAAGTTGAAGTGATTTGGCATTTAGTCAAGGCACGAGGGGCTTTGTATCGCACAACACTGAACGTCGATTTGTGTCGAAGCAATGTTTTTTGTTATCGTTTCCCGAGGTTCATTTTCTGCGAGTGATGGCATTAAAGGTGGTGCAATTATTGGCTTATAAATGTATAAAATGGAAGCGCCATTTTGGACTATGCAGCAGTGTTATGGGAAGCTAATAGCGGATGAGGTTTCTCAGTGGAGATGCAGGGAAATAAACTTTTAAAATAAATATAGGGAGTTAATTTTCCACAAGTACAAAAAAAAAACTATTGTGAGTGGTTTTTCATGTTGCTGGCGGCAGTCTTGGTTGTAGGACTACGAAAGAATGGTTACGCGGACAATTCGCCGGTGGAATCAGTGTTTTATTTGGCAGATTAGCGCTACATAAAAGGCGTTCGATTATATACAGAGTCGCGCTAATATTGCTTCGCTCTTGTCACAGTTTAATGCGAGAAAAAGGACGGCCCTGTGTAAAGTATATAGATGATTTTACACTGGCTACCTAGATATAGTGTCGGTTTGTGATTGCTGCTATACAATATGTGAAGGGTAACAAATACAGACGGTATAGCATATGCGAAGCCATGACACATAACCAACTTTTTGGTAGATGTAGTAGAGTGATGTGTCACATCTCCCCACACAGAGCATTTCCCCATACGTGCTTTGTAATGTCGGCTCATCTCTCCAGGGCATGCATCGTACGAAGTCTCGTTGTTGCTTCCTAAGCCTTGTGCGAGAGACCATTTCTCATGCGATGCCACTTGACGGCCTGCTGCAAGTGGCCGTAGCCAGCTCGAACGACCATGGCGTCGATGGTTCGTCGGACGTGCGGAGCGATCCGCGCTGTCGCAATGTAATGCACTTCCGGCATGGGAAAGCCGTTGAACCCGCAGCACAGCACCAGCGTGTAGGCGCCCATGTTGTCCACGAGCAGCCACTCGTCTAAGCAGACATCGAAGAAGGGCACCTTGCTGAGCACGCAGTCCATGGGGTTACACGTGGCCCCCCACAGAGTTGTCAGCACATTTTGTGGCCTGTCGTAAGGAGCCTGCGATTTGACGGACGATAAAGATGTATCACAGTTTTGCCATCATACGAAAAAGAAAACGCAAACAACCCAGCTGGCCTGGAATCGCTCTCTATCTGCACGTCCCAAGCTTGCATGTTTATACGAAATACTACGAGGTGAAGGTATTGTTGCCGTGCGTCTGTCCGGCAACTGACGCTCAAATGTAGGCCTGTATACACTATAATATGAAAATTACGAATGTCGAATTCCAAAGCTGCCCCCACGCAAAAGGCTCTTACTTGAGTCATGGTATGTTCGGCTCACGAAGGGAAGTGTTAACCGCTCCCTTGGAACCCTTCCTCTCTTTTACATCTGCGGTGTACGGCCAGTGACCCGACGGCTGACTAAACGAAGGCTTAAAAAGGCAAGGTGCAACTCGACAGCACTCACACCTTATGAAGGAACAGACGTGGTTCTGAAACGTAGTGTGTTATTTAAGTGTTTGGTTGGCGTTCTTTTCGAACTTAAATCTTTTTCCCAACCAGACAGACCTCTGTCTAATGTTTTCTTTTGAAACTGTGAAAAGTCTGCTAGACCATGAGTCTTGTTTTTTTTTCTTCCGAACTCTTCTAACTCCGAAAAAGCTTCCAAACACACACTTTAGAAGCAAGAGTCTAGGCTAACGACAATGTTGCTGCTGCTCCCTTCGCTTTCCATTTCTTTGTAAGTCTTGGACGAATGTTTACTCCAGCCATTACGGAATGGCTGCACTTAGCTAATTGTTATATTGGTTGCAAAACCGGCTAAAGTGCGCTTTTTAAGAACATGAGCGGCACTGATCGCAGGTTCTGTCTGCACTGCTGACCACTTTCGTATTCAGCTTCATAACTTTTCGAAGGTGATCTCCTGTATAAGTACCGCTAACAGGGTTGCAGACTATACAGCACTCTTTATTCACCAATTCACTCAAGCTCGATAAGTTCTGCTGCAAGCTTTTCACTTCTCAACTTTCCAGAACAGTTTCACTGCTGCCAGTAAAATAAAGGGACACCTTTATAAAGGGCTGCCTCTAAAATGGGATTTCTATATTTGAGATCCACGCTTTCTCAAGCACAAAGGAACCCTCATAAAGTGACATACAGGGTGATTTTTTTAATGTTTACTGACTTGTGTTTTAAGAAGTTACAGCAATTAGAGTAATTAATTAGTCACATAAATAATAATTTGTATTTTTAATTTTAGTGGGCAAGTTTACATTGTGAAATTGAAGGCCATCAAGAGTAAAGGCGAGGTTTTAAATTTTCCTAATCGGATAAAGGGTTAGAAATATCGGATCTCAAAATTGTACATTATAAAGCTCGTTGAGTTGGCTTTCCAGCATTGTAATATATAATTATGCGTCGTTCGCATTTTATGTATCAAATAGAGAAGCCGTTAGTGTATTTGGTGGTACAGAATACGTTTATTTTATTTCGGAAACGATAACATGCACAGCGACGCCATTTTATAATCAAGCATTGCGGCAATGTGAACTCAACGAGCTTTCATATGCATATTTTTGACGTTCGATATAGCGAACCACATTGCCGATTAAGGAAATTTAAGAACAGAGCTCACTATTGATGCGGTCGGCCTTCAATTTTGCAGTATATTCTTGCTCCCTGAAATAAAAAAATGAAAAGTTGACAAATTAATTTTAGTTAATTATTTCTCAATATTGAGCTCTATCGAGTATATGATGTCCACCTTGCTGCACAATCCACCTGCACTAACCGCACCGACGTGCCTGTCGCGTTTTTTATAATAAAAACCTGTAAACGCTAAAAAAGATCACCCGGTATGCGATTACACGGAAACATTTTACGACCCTCCCGAGACTGGAACACACAAAGGCGTATCTTAATAACTGCCATGAATGCGAATGCAAATTATGAGACTTTAGCATAACGCAGCCTCATATTATTTGTAGGGCACTTCATTTTTTTTGCTTTTGCAGGGATGACGTAGTAGCCATTGAGTAGATGACGTAGTGGTGTACGTACTAGAAAGCAAGTGACCCCAAATGCTGAAATTACACTGAAATCCTTACAGCGGTCATCAGCACTGGGCCCACTAGTTACAGAGAGGGCGGGAGAGAAAACAAATTTATCCGAAGAAAAAGCAGACACGTCGGCATAAGATCGCAACTTCGTCGGTTGTCCAGATGGGTCAGGCCTGTATGCATGTGGTGCGCGTGTTTCGAACAAACACAAAGTATGCGGACAACTGGTACGAGCAGCTGGCCGAAATCTCAGCATGGAGAGTCCGCTCATCGAGTAGTGAGTAAAAGCAACAACTAACTGCATTTTATCTAGGGACGCTGCGACAGTACGACAGCGCTAACTGGAACATGTTCGAATCGCGCCTATAGTGGCTGCTATGGCGACTGTTTGCTTTTCCAGCTGGCCCGATGTCGCGCAGCGAACAGCATTTCACAGCAGGAGGTTGGTATGCAGTGAGAAGGTTGGGCGTTTAAAATAATTTTTGAAATAATTTAGCTACCTTGCTGGCGGGAGAATTTCGACGCAGGCAGCACGGCCTAGGATTCGCTGATATGTAACTGGGTGGCCGGTGTCTTGCGCAAAGGAATGCATTTCAGCACCGCCCGACAGCTACAAAATAACAACAGCTCTCACAGACAAGTGTCTGCAGTGACAGTTTCGGGTCGGACAATGTAATTTCTACATAAGGAGGCCCTTGAGAGATATGGTGAGGTGCCTGTTATCATCTCAAGTTCCTCAGCCGTTGACGTTATCTTATGACATACAGCTCACTGCCGCCCGCGCTCTTAAGAGGAGTGCTTGACTACGCGGCTTGCACTGACATTAGAACCTCTAAGCATTGGCCGCTGCGTCTTAGACCACACTGCACGATGTGTTAACGGCGGCTGGCGATAGAAGGTGCCCTGCTGCCACGCTAGCATTGTTTCAGACCCAGCGGCCGGCGCCTAGTGGCACTAAAGTCAGCGGAAGCAACGCGCTCGAGCGTTCGTGTCAAGTGTGCGGGCGGTGGTGCGTAGCGCCACCGTTGAACGACGCGGTGTGTCAGGAAAATTAAAGCCACAGTTAACAAAGAGGGAGCCGCTAAGCTTTGTGGGGAATTGGCATACTGAATTGACATAAAAGCTGAAAGTAAGTTGGCTTAGGCCTGCGGTTGCTATCGTTGTCTTCTGGTGAATTCCCACCATATACAGCCACACTGCAGGACTTTGGTGTCGCGCACTGTGATAGGATTGAAAGGCTGGCAGGAGTCAGACCTGGTGCTATAAGGAACTCATTGTACGTAAGGCCTACTGAGATACTGCTTTTGGAAGGCGCATACAGTAGCAATGACAGTATGTGGTTGAGATGTACAGTAAGCAGCAACGATACAAAGATCAGACAGGCGTTTCAATCTTGGTTTTCCATGACTGCAGCGCAATGAACGGGACGTAGAAGGACACACTCAGGGACACAACACAGCACTTTGGTTTGTGGTTGGAATGTTCAGCATAACCATAACAGCCTACAAATATGCTCAGTGACGGTGGTTGCGCCTTTTGAAACGTGCACAAGCAGGTGCGGCTTAGGCTTGCTTGAGCTAGTACGCTGAGATAAACAGAGCCCACAAAACGAACAGAATACAACTAGGGAGTCCATGGATTGGTCCCATCTACGCCGGAAACAAATAGGAAAAGACGTACAATTCTACGGAGTCATGAATTTAACAAGTAGGTGTATTCGACCACTACAATCCGTGATGAGGGAAACAACCGAAGATCTGTGTTTGGTAACGTACAGGTGTCACGATGCAGTTGATGATTTTCGAGTGCATGGCACCGCAGCGATTTGCTTCCAAACGCAGTCTCAAGCCTTGTTTACGCAGGTTCAGCTCTCCATTGTTTGAGTACTGCCACGGCAGCGTCGACCAGACGGTCGTTCAGCGTCCCACGCAAGACCGCAAAAGGCGCAACAGATGAGTACGCGCATGCGCACAGGGCGCTTGCCAGTTGCAGCGTCGTCTACTCGGCTGTTTTACTATGTGCTGCCGTATAGTTTCTCAAAATTATCTACATGAAAAAGTGGCTCCACCGTCTATGTGGGTGTCTTAAAGAGCACTTCATTTATCGTGGGAATTCCGGGAAGAGGAGGTTTCGCATTTAGCTTGGCTAGCGTCGGTCCGAAATCGTGGTTTCTGCCTCGAATGCGGCAGCTGTGCAACGGTGGTCTCCTCAGCGGGAATATTAAAGTACTTAAATTGCGCATCTTCACTTCAAGACATTTAACGCAAGTAAAAGTTCGGTGTTAGGCTCACATGGAAATTTCCACAGCATTTCTTCAAGGTCTGCCTCGAGAAGGGCCGCATTGTGGCTGATTCCAGTTTTTCTCTACGCGTGACACTTCCCCGCTGCTCGTCTGCTCGCATCATGGCTGGAGCACGCTCTGCGCGCATGCGCGTACACTCCTCCGTTTTTACACTGCGGTCCTGCGTAAAACGCTGTACGGCAGTCTGGTCGACACTCTCGTTACAATAGAGTTTGTCAAGAAGCGCAGGAATGCCGGGAAGATAGCGTTTCGTACTTGACTTGGTATTCTTGGACATGAAACGTAGATTTAGCCGTAATAATAAGACTCTTCTCGAGGCATATACCGAAGAAATGCTGTAACAGTTTGCATGCCAGCCTAACAATTGTGTTAAGTTTATTGTAGAAACGAAGAACGCGCTAATAAACTATCTTCACCTGCAAGCAGAGGAGATCATCACGACGCAGCTGCCGATTCAGATGCAGAGTCCCTATCCAAGCCAAATACGATACCTGACCTTCCCGTCATTGTCGTGGTGGGTAAAGTTTTCTTTAATAACTCGCATAGACACCACTTTTACTTCCCTGTAAGTAATGAGAAACTCTATGGCCGTGATGTTAATAAAAATTGCGGAGCTATACTTGGATGCAGAAGAGAAGCCCGGATGCGAACGTCTTCCGCATAAGCAATGAAATGACACACACACACACACACACACACACACACACACACACACACACACACACACACACACACACACACACACACACACACACACACACACACACACACACACACACACACACACACACACACACACACACACACACACACACACACACACACACACACACACACACACACACACACACACACACACACACACACACACACACACACACACACACACACACACACACACACGCACACGCACACGCACACGCACACGCACACGCACACACACACACACACACACACACACACACACACACACACACACACACACACACACACACACACACACACACACACACGCGAGCGTTTATGCAAGACCATTTAAAGAAATAAAAATACTTGTAGCATTTCTTTGTATGAGGCTCGAACTCTATTATCAACAGCTGGTAAATTTGTAATGAATTAAGAAAGACTTACTGAACTTAATATACCTTTAGTATAGTTATTAGATTCTGAATCTGTGGTAATTCGTCAAGAGCTTAGCTGCTAAAACTTCTTCACTTGCACAGGGTTTCCTTAGTTGTTCACTGACATCATTAATTAAACTAATCGAACCAGCTTTAAATGTCTTCATGAATTACATATTCAACAGGCACGTTTCAGCGCCAGCCAGGCAGAGGAAGCGCATCTTGTTTAGAGAGGAGGTAGGTGCCATACTGACAGTGGCTATAGAATCTAATGTCTGTTTTTTACCTCTACAGGTTCACCAGTAGTACAGTTTACAAGTGAATTTGGAACGCTGTTTGCACAGCTTACCGAATGCACACGCAGTTGGAGCAAATATTTGAGAAGCAAGAAAACTTACCTCTAACGGGCGGTAGCTGATGTCCATGAATGGGTACAAGTCACGAGGTATGCTGTTGTATTTGCTTTCATTGATGTATACATTTTCATGGCTGTGCACTATTCCTGAACAAAAAAACGCACAAGAACAGAAATCACCAACTAATTTCGTCACACTTTTATTTGAAATGCCACAAAAAAAGACACTTTTAGTAATTTGTTTAGAAATTTTGAGTTCATTAAAATCAACTGGTCCGCAGAAGGCAGCGCTTTTAGTAGATAGCTTTTTTTTTCAAGCTCTAGAAACAAATGAACTGACCATCAATAAGGAGCTCCTTTGTTTTCTTGCCGACCACTTTAGTCACCAAGGTATAGGCAGATGTGACGAAAAACTGGCCCGGCTCACCGATGATCTCGACTCCAGATGAAGCGGGAAAGTGTTTGTCGAGAGAAGTTCGGACAGCTTCGCACACCTTTAAGATCCCAGCAATATAAAGGAAACGTCAGTGACACTGGGCGCTGATGATAGTTCACGCAGTGGTGGCAACGGTGAGAGCAGTAGTAAAGATGATAGCGACGGTGCTGATATTTTGTTGCATGCACCAACATGTGCAGTGTTTGTACAAAGTTTAAAGCCCGGGGGGTTAGCTTCTAAGCCGTTTAGTGGGGCTCCTTTAGCATACGTGGAAGCTGCACTCATGGGGACAGGAAGGACCAAAGGTCTTCTTACCTTCAGAAAATTTAGAACGCTGGGGAAGCATTACAAGTCACATAGTTTGGCTGAGAAACAAACCTCCTGGGCTCTAGGCTATAAACAAAGGCTATATGTGGGTAGGTGGGCTTGCAAAAGCCCAGAAGACATGTGGCACATGACAGTATATTTCTTTTAGGCTAATAATGTTTTTACCATATCTCGTGTTAGCGTACAAGCCCAAAGACAGCTGAAGTAGGTAGCTGCGTAAAAAAAAAAAACACACGAATTACGTTGGTGATGTGAGCGAAAAGAATGGCAGAGACCAAAAAACGGTAGAGCATGATTTACAAAGGGTTGATGCCACGAGACTCGATTAAGTTTACGCGGGTAAAAATATTAGGCACTTAAGAGAGAACGGCAGTAAAGGCTCGCTACATGCCCTTGAAAATACTAGATAACTTTGTACTGGCGCAGCAAAAAGAATGCCAGCAAATATGGGTGAGAAAAAAAAAAGACACCACGGGCATGTCGCTATTGCAAATGGAAGGCGAAGAGACAGGATCATTACGATAGGACAAGTAAAAGCAACAAGTTGAGACCAAACGTTAAGACGTAGGGGGAAAACACGCGCGTTCGTGAGAAAAGGAACCTGTAAGAAAACATGAAGGAATAAGTTTGCGCAACGTGTAAGTTCCATGCCGACATACACGGGATGCCTCTAAAATATAAGGAGATGCCCGAAACACAAATTAAAGGAAGTCTGCAAAAAATGAGTGGCGCCAGAAGTAAAGTAAACGCTTCTGATACGAAACATATCTGTTGCGTGTCCTTTTAATTTATATGAATAAAATTGAGCGGGTGTTTAATTTTCGATGCCTCGGCTAACCACATATGCACATCGCTTTTGTATTTTCATTATTCCTCGTTCAAGCGCAGTTCATACAACGTGTGCACGGTGGCCTGCGGAAATTTAGGCCGACAGAAGAAAGGGGGTCCGAGGTGGTCCTTGTGAAAGGAGCTTTTGCACGAACAAACAACGCAAGCGTTAACGAGGTTGATAAATGTTTTTTATTAGCGATATAAAATTAATGGTAAACAATTGTCACGTACCGCTCTCCGTGAAGTTAATGATGCTGAGAAAAATTATATGTTGCGGCACCTACAAGCGTTCGAAATAACAATTACGGTGCTTTAAGACGAGACGTGCGACCTCGTACGCGTTGCTAGTTAGTCGAACAACGCAGTAAGTATGGAGGGCGTCAAGCGCGCCCATGACAATTCAGTCCCCCTTCCGGCTTCAAGCAGTTGACTGCGAGATGCAGAACGCGATTACATTACTATTCCGAAAGAACTCATTTGAGGAGCTGTGATTTATGCAGTTAGAAAAAATAAACTAGTTTGATTGCAACTATAGCAGATGCTGTTTCACCGCCCTCAATCATAAATTTTTCGGAATTAAACCGTGAAAACTAGAAAGGCAGAAAAAGTCACGTAGGACTCTGGCATCTCAAGTAGATATAGCGGGTGCATAGAGATTTTGAGCTCAGGAATAAAATGTCGGTCTCAGTGTATTTTTAAAGCTTTCTGTTATTCATATGACGTTTTTGAGTGTAAGACTGGGCTGAATAAGAACGTAAACTTAACGAATCGGTGAGCAGCGGACGAATAAACAAGACCCTTTATTAATGCCTTTCACCCGACTTATACCGACAGCGTACATGCGGAGAGAAGGGCTCTTATCCTTTTCTTGCCGTCACGCGATGTTCGTCGCGCTGCTAAATTCGTTGTTTTTGCGAAAGAATCAAAGGAAACACCTCATGATGCGCCAATGCGATCTTACAAGCGGACTGAAGCTCCTTTCTTTTCCAAAAGGAGAAAGCAACGTACTTCACGTATTTCGCCTTCAATGACACATTCAGAAAAAAAAACAGTCTAAGCGTTGAATTTTAAGCATTACACCATCACGCAGACGGTGGAAGGGGTCACAGGTAAAGTGAAATTATAAAGATGATAGGCAGTAAGGCACGTAGGGCTGCTCCTCTTAAAATCAAGGAGTTAAATAGAGCAGGAAGTGAAGTTACGGACAAGGTCAAGGGTGTACTGAAAGTTTTTGTTTTTGGTGTTGTACCACTTCTGGCCGCTAATGATTTTGTCTATTGGGATTATTGGAAATTTAAATAGCGTTAAAAAACCAACGTGCATGGCGCTTTCTCAAAGTTTAACAGAAATTTTTGCAATGTTTTGTTTCTTATTCTCAGTTATTGTCAGTCTTTTCCATTTATGCACGAATTTCCGTCAACAATCACCGACTAAAATGACTTTTTTTTGCGCGGAAAAACCTGTAAAATGAGGCGAGCGTTGCGAGCACCCCCTTTCTGTCCTGAAGACGCCTAGCTGTTGAAGTCGTGGATGCTCCACGGTACTATTCCTGGTCATGCTGGCTTCAGTACATGACAGGTACGAACTGCACAAGCGATTACATAAGGCCGCTTCGGCGGGATAAAAAATAAAAATCGATTGGTTGGTATTAGAAGCTTCAATGGACACTGATATTGCTGTAGCCGAATTCACTGGAGTGCCTGTCATAGCATATTTTTTTATAACAAATTTTACGTCTCTATTGTCGATGGTACAAAATTTTATTCCCTGTTATAAAGCATTAAAAGAGGACGGGATGACGTCGAAGGTACACTCAGGGTGTAAGGAACAGCTTGCGTTGGATGAGGAAGCCGATGAAAGAATGCGTAAAGTGTTAACCTCGTTCAAAGATTCGGTTTACTGTAACTGACGGAATAGGCGTTGCAAATGCACCGTCCAACAAACTTAGATAAAGCAAACAATGCAAACGAAGGGCAGGTTGCGAGAGAATAAGAGATAAATCTCTAAGCATTTGAGTCTCCTTGAGAAGTGTGTGATTGAAAGGTCATCGTCGCCAGATGCAGAATACTCAGTGTAATAGTTAAACAATGAGATATTCTAAGCGGCGATCAGAAGCCTCGTTCAAAATTCGCAAAGAAGCATGTGTTGCGATATCCGAACCAACGCCAGAAGCACAAGACGCGCACCGGGCCGCGCATGGCTAGGTGGACTGATGTACGGCGGAGCGAGTTGCCCCTGACCGACGATTGAACGCTGGACCTGGACGCAGATCACCCAGTGAAGTTGAGCATTTCTGATCGCGGGGTAAAAAAAATAAAAAACACAACAACCTGCTTCGGATCGCGGATAGGAATTCACCTCGTTTACGCAAAGGAGTCAAAACAACATGGCATTTGGTCTGATGCGAACAGTTGCTCAATAGACGCGGCACGTGCAAACGACAACACGATCGCCCATCGTCCAGAGAGCAAATTAAAATGAGTAGCTTGTGCTGAAGGAAATAGGCACGCATGGTGCTTCCGGAGAAGCGTGTTTAATTGCTAACGTGTCAATGCTCATGCAACAGCGCTGCGCGAAGTGCACAGTCTAATACACCTGTCACACGGGCATTTCGAGAGCCCTCGAACCGATAGTCGATCGACTCAAAGGCGATCGAGCGCTGCTGCACGGGCAGTTTCAATGGCGATCGAGTCAATAGCCTATCGAGTCAACGGAGCAGCGCGGAACTCCATCGAGATTTCGAGGGTCTTCGAGCGCTGCCCAAGGTTGCTAGCGTTGCTTCGAGCGGCGCCAAGCGCACTTTCGTACACGACACATTCAAGGTACAAAAGCATGAACAAACATTATTCGCCTAGACTTTAATGCTAGCAGTCTGTACAATAATTCTAAAATTGTATCAGACTGGTTTTAACCGCATTAAGCCCATTAATTTGGCATTGCGTTCTTTGCGTTGTTTGAGTACTTTGCGTTGACAACATGGCGGCGCCCTGCCCGCACGCTTCGCAGCGATATCAACTTCGTCGCTAATCCCTCAAAGCAATATCGTGTTCTAAGCTGTTGTAGTCGCCTTCGATTTGCCCATTCTTACCCTCGCATAAAGTTTCAAGAGACAAATAGCTTTCGTTTTTCAGATATCAAGGCGACTTCCCATGTGTTAAGCCTGACGAAGCAGCGCTCCGACGCAGTTGGACTGGCTTGGTTTTGGCTCGTCTTGTATTAGAGAGGCTACAGCAGTGTATGCATATGTACGTCGCGTACGTGCAATTAAAAGGGTTTTTAACGACTTTCGCGTATGCCTGTATTTCAGCATTTAGTATACATTTATCAAATATTTTTGCTATTTTTGCAAAATCCAAAGTAGCGATTGTGGCGCCACACATCTGTGGCGTAAGACACGAGAACCATTTCAATGGCCATTGAGATTTGCCGTGTAGCAGCGGCGAGTTCGATGGCGAGTGAGAATCTCGAAGACCCTCGACTCGAGGGTGATTGAAACTGGCCGTGTGACAGGGGTATAAGAACGTGCAGTAGCGCAAGAGAAAAAATTTCACCGCCCGTATAGTTGCGCCCTTGAACATTCAGTGATGTCATCGTTACCATACATACACACACTGATACCAGGAATTCGGAACTAGCCCTTCTAGTTCCCTTGGTTGCCACCCCGTGGCGCTTGGCTTTGAACATTAAGCTAGGACATTAAGAAGCTAGGACCAAAATCCAAGCAAATGTTAATAGAGGTAGTGAACAAAATGATAGTGGGTGGCAAAGCCCCCAATGAATGGCGATTAAGTAGAATGAACATGATATATAAGGGACAGGGGGACAACGCTGACGTAAGTAACTACCGTCCCATAACAGTGACATCTGTGGTTTACAGGGTGGTGATGCAGATTATAAAGGACAGATTGCAGGCTTGGGTGGAGAACGAGGTGGTGCTAGGGGAGCTACAAAATGGGTTCCGGAAACAAAGGAAGTTGGAGGACATTCTGTTTTCATTGACGCAGTGTATGAAGATTGCTGAAAAGGAACACAGGTCCCTATGGCTAGCATTTCGGGATATTAAGCGATCCTACCACAACGTTATTCAAGGGTATTTGTGGGACATACTGGGCGCATTGGATGTGGAAGATGGAGTAATTAATCTTTCAAAAGATATATATATATATATATATATATATATATATATATATATATATATATATATATATATATATATATATATATATATATATATATATGCAACAGAGAGCTTATAAAATGGGGAAAAATGTATAAGGGCCTATACAGATACAGCAGGGGCTTAGGCAAGGATGTCCTCTCTCTCCTTTGTTCATGTTGTACCTGCAAGGGTTAGAGACCAAACTAGAGAAGAGCGGACTAGGCTTCAACCTTTCCTTTTTCAAGCAAGGAGAGTAGATTAAACAGTCCTTACCGGGACTAATGTGCGCGGATTGTAAGGCCGCGTTTTACTCCCTTAGCTTGCGGCCACTGCGGGCCTTCGGTCTACGCTGCCCCCCTACCCGCGTTCCTTCCCGCCCTCTCCTACCCCCGCAAGCAGTGGCAAAGGCGCAGGAGGCACTGGCTGCTTGACCGCTGTGACGGTCGAAGACACCTGGCTTTGTTAAGCGCACCAGGAAAGCATGCGAGGCGCACACAACGAGCACGTGGTGCCGCTTGGTCTCAGGCAGCATTCCCACGGCGGCAGAATGCGAACCACCCCGCATTCTGCGATGGGCCCCTTTTTTCTTTTTTCTGGCATTCTCGATGGCACCGAAGCGTCGCGGTTCTCCGCCGTCTGACATTCCTGCGGCGAGCCAGTGGGTCAGTGGTCCCGCCAATTAGCTAAAAAAAAAACACTTCATCCTTTGAGAGGCGACGCGTGGGTGCGGCAGGGAATTTCTGTATGTGTTTCTTTTTCTTTATAGCCAAGCCCCGGGCTCGAAGTTGGGTCCAACCTTGAGGGGCTGTGGCTACCTCCATTGGTTATCGAAGCTTAGGGCGGGCCTTGATATATGACCGCCCTAATTTCTTTGTTTGAGAAAGGTTTAAAATTGCATGCAAAATCGTTGGAGGGCAGTCTTGTCTAGTTGAGCTAGAGTCTCCGTGCAGTGGCACGTAATTGTACAGACCTAGACTCTAACCTCGGGTCGATGAGTAAGGTCTTGTCGAGTTTCTCTGTGTGAGATCTTTTCTTTTAAGTTACAGTTTGACTGTCTGTGTGACTCAACTTGTAACGCAGTTTGCCCATGTACATCCTGTAAATATATTTTCTCTTTGTCTTCACCATCTGGCATCAATCATCGTCTGCTCCTTCAACACCGTCGAATTCACGTTTGGAGAGGTCCTGTGCCCCTCCGAAGAAACGCAAAGAACCATCTTGAATTTACTTGGATGATTAGTGCTATGGCTGACAAAAAGGAAGATTTGCAGAAGTTGATAGACATTTGCGGTACAGAGGGAGATATATTAGGTTTCAAGTTTAGTAAGGAAAAATCTGCAGTCATGATATTTAATGATGAGGGCGGTGAGCATAGAATAGAGGAGTTCACGCTAGAAGTAGTAAATGAGTGCAAGTATCTTGCGGTGTGGATAAATAACGGTGCTGAGTATCTGATAGAGCATGAAAAATATGTAATAAATAAAGCTAGTAGGAATGCAGCTGTCATGAAAAATAGGGCAATGTGGAATTCCAATAGGTATGAACTTGTAACATGGATCTGGAAATGGGTAATGGTTCCTAGTCTCGCTTTCGGCAGTGTGGTCCTGTGCATGAAACCAGATGTTCAAGAAAAGTTAGAAATCAAACAACGTGGTGCAGGGAGGCTAACTTTGGGAGCGCACGGCAATACACCAAATCAGGGGGTACAGGATGATATGGGATGGGCGTCGTTCGAGAGCAGAGAAGCTAGCAGTAAGATAGCACTTGAGGAACGATTCATAAAAAGGGGGGAAAAGCAGTGGGCTAGGAAAGTTTTCAGGTACGTGTACATAAGGAATGTTGACAGGAAATGGAGAAAGCGAACTAGAAAATTGACAAGCAAATATCTTGGCAGCAGTAAGGGGGCAAACCAGCAATTATCGGTTAAGAAAAAGGTTAAAGAAACAGAGATAGCTCTGTGGAAAACAGGGATGCCGACGAGATCGGCACTGGGAACATACAGGATCTTTAAGCAGGAAATTGCCAAAGAAAATATCTATGATAATTGTAGGGGAAGATCTTGGTTGTTTTAGGCCAGGACGGGAGTTTTGCGGACTAAGACATATAGAGTTAGGTACCACGAGATAGGCACATTGTGCGATGATTGTGGAGAGGAGGAGGAAATGGCTGAACACTTGATACTTTCCTGTAAAGGGCTTCATCCTGCAGTGGAAAGCAGCGGGCTGATTTATTCAAAGCACTGAGGTGTAAGGACAGTGAAGGAAAAGTACATTTTAAGTGGTAGAAATAACCAAGCGAAGGTTATCTGATTGGTGGCTAAAATCAAGACGAGTAATATTTCACAAGTCATGACTAGGTGGCTTGAACCACCGCCTGATTTAAAGGGTCCATCCATCCATCCATCCATCCATCCATCCATCCATCCATCCATCCATCCATCCATCCATCCATCCATCCATCCATCCATCCATCCATCCGTCCATCCATCCATCCATCCATCCATCCATCCATCCATCCATCCATCCATCCATCCATCCATCCATCCATCCATCCATCAATCCATCCAACCATTCATCCGTCCGTCCATCGGTCCGTCCGTCCGTCCGTCCGTCCGTCCATCCATCCATCCATCCATCCATCCATCCATCCATCCATCCATCCATCCATCCATCCATCCATCCATCCATCCATCCATCCATCCATCCATCCATCCGTCTATCCACCCATCCGTCCGTCCGTCCGTCCGTCCGTCCGTCCATCCATCCATCCATCCATCCATCCATCCATCCATCCATCCATCCATCCATCCATCCATCCATCCATCCATCCATCCATCCATCCGTCTATCCACCCATCCGTCCGTCCGTCCGTCCGTCCGTCCGTCCGTCCGTCCGTCCGTCCGTCCGTCCGTCCGTCCGTCCGTCCATCCATCCATCCATCCATCCATCCATCCATCCATCCATGCATCCATCCATCCATCCATCCATCCATCCATCCATCCTTTAAAATAGCGCGTTGATATTATACGTGACATAACAAAGAAAAGGAATGACTGAGTGGCGGCCACTAAAACGCTATAGAGACCGCTAGGCTTAGCAGAACTGGCTGGGCGCTGTCCGGATTTCCTGGTAATGAAGAAACACACTGATGATCCCGATGTCAAAACACGCAGTTCCGGCTACCATCACTGCATTCATCCGCATGTAGGGCTATGAATCATCATTGTTTTTTTGCAAATGTCTATAAACCTGCGCCAAAAATTCGCTTCCTTGGCGTCATTTATATTGCTCACTGGACTACTGGACTACGGCGTGTACATCTGGCAAGCATAGTGGAAATTGAAGCGCTAACACCCTGCACGTTTTTGCAGCAGCTCAAATAGCTCCTGTTTTGACACATGTGTGTTAAGAATGTAAAGGTCTATATTTCAACTGTCTCCACTCGAATCTTCCTTGCATGAGAGAAGTTCGTCATTTTTTTAAATCTCACCTGTCAGGTACGAAGAGAAGCTCCCTTCGTCTCCTATTTAATGAGTCTACGGCTTACGCTACGGCTGCAGCGCGATTTTTTAGTTATCTTTAGTTCGCCTGTCTTGAAAGTGACCTCCGAGAGAAATGAAAAATGAGGAGAAATTCCCTGGGTGGCGGTAGCATTAATCATGCTCCTGTTTCAGGCACACCTACGAAAGCAGCGTTAGTTCATCTGGCTGGAAGAAGTTGCAGGTGAACGCAATATTACTTCCGAGTGTTGGGGAGGTCATATAATCTATAGTGATCAGTTCAACTTGACGAGCAAGTACATACGCAAATAAACAAGTGGGCGACCGTTAAGTATACTAACTCAGCACAAAAACTGATTTCGTAGTGCACCGTAGTGCGACTCAGGCTATGAACGAGTAGAGAAGGGCTCCGGAAATTTGGACTCTCCGGAGTTATTTAACGTGCACTCACATCGCACATTACACGGGTCTCTAGAATTTCGCCTCCATCGAAATTCGACCCCCACGGCTGGGATCGAACCTGCGTCTATTGGGTCAGCAGCCGAGCGCCGCTACCACTGAGCACTGCGGCGGCTACGCTTTATCATTCAGCATACATGGCAGAATTTGCATTGTAGTGCGATGCTGAATCTTCCTGGCGCTGCTGGAATAATTTCTGAATAATTCCAGCCACATACAAAGGTTTGGAGTGGCGCTGACAACTCAGTGTTATTAACCACTTCGGAAGCCTTGTTATGCCAACACAGTAGAAGAACATATCAATCAATTTAATCTTACTATGCGTATCAGAAAACGCGTGCACAGCGGAAATGTGCAGATATAAATCAGTCTTTTTCATAAAAGGAAAAATAGTTTTGAACTGTAGATATAAATGATAAATGTATTCAAGATGAGGGAGGGAATTGCTGAAAAAATAAAGAATTATATAAATTTCAGATGCATGATAAATTTGTTGCAGTTTGAATTGTGCATACAAAAATAAAATAAATAGTAGTGGTACTTTATTGAACGCACAATATTTTATAATGTAATTACTACACTCAAAGGGGTAGTCGCTAGGTCTTTATTAACTTATAATTACGAAAATAATAAGAGTGGTAAATATTACATGGTAACAAGAATAGAAGAATAACAGTGCTTGTGAAATAGCACGTTGCCTTGCAAGCTAGTATACTATTTCGCGTGGAAGCTTAAGAATACGATGTCTCTCAAACCTTTTATGAATTTACCGTTATATCACAAGAGCTTGAAGGCTAATAGGCTGTGCTTCATAGTTTTTACGTGTATGTAAATACGATGGTAGTGTGAAAGGTTGCTTGGGACTTAAAAAAAAGCAAGCCCTCCAAGTCAAAGATTAGTCGCCGAAAAACTCGTCAAATAATGTGCCACGTTACAGGCACAAAACAGTACAATTGTCCCATGAGTGTGAAGAATAACAATTTTCTCCCACAATGTTTCGCTGAGGGAAGGGGGTGATGGACAGACCTTGTTAAAATGCTCTCTTTTTCGAACACCGCCAGGAAACCCTCCTCCGATGTCGAGGACCGTCATTTCAAAACCCATGTCGGCGCCAATGTCGAAAACAGCTCTGGCATCTTCGATGGTCAGTGCGAATATTTCTGGGTGCTTGTAAGCGCACCCGACGTGAAATCTGTAATGAGCATTCAAAGGAAATTTTTCGAAAGAGAAGCGATAGAGTGGAGTTGCGACACCATCCTAAACCTGCCAACTATAGTTCTACGCCTGTAATTCTTTCTTCATTCTTACCCACACCACTACTCGCCAAAGCGCAACCTATCCGAGAGCGCAAAACATACTTACGACACACCGACAACGTTCAGCTCCATGTCACGAGCTGCAGCGAGCACTTTAGATGCGTCACGGAACGTAATCCCGTACTTGGCATTCATGGACTGCTGGACACCGTATTCATTCGCAGCAATGCGCAGGAGCAACCTGGACGTCAAACATAATGCTTTGGAACAAAAAAAAAAAGCAACACTGCGCTCACGTTTGCGCCCGCAGAACAAAAGCATCACACAGAGAAAATCCAGACAGGAGGACGTTTACGATCCCGGTCGAATAATTTCGGTTTTGGTTCGGGGCTTGTGGAGGCAATTAAGCAGTAAAGTGAAGATTTACCCTTTGTAACACTCGCGAAAATTTCACTATTTCTTCGTTCATCACATTAAGCGGAGGGGAATGAAATAAAAGAGAGCGACAGTCCTGAAAGCTATTACTTGATGTTAACTTACTTCTTTTCTGAATTTGTGAAATTTACCAGTGTGAAATTCAACCTTGCTAACACCGTATCCTGATAGCGCCTGTACGACGCGTGCTGATTAGAGCTTTGATTTTTCATAATCAAGGCGCGGATATCAAATGCAGCACTGTTTCATCGTTCGTAGGCTATAGTGGAGACAAAATAATTCAATGTGGAAGTCCGGTGACCAATTCATTTGCAATAAACATCGCCTCCGTGCTCTCCGACAGCATTGCGGCTCACAGTGGCATGCTATTTTTTAAAATTAGCGTTTCGGGTGAGTGGTGGCCCAGACCAAAAACCTCGGCTGGAATTCGGTGCATGGCGCTGGAGCTCGGCGTTACCGGGTGCTCGGCTTAACTTGGGTGCAACGCTTGGGAAATGGGCCGTTGACTCCACCTTGGCTAGACGAAAAATACCTTGTGTCATGGCGCTCCTAGACAGAAGCTGCCCTTCTGCCATTAAAACTCACGATCATCATAATCATCATTATCAGTTCTGTGCGGGATCGAAAGGCGATCCTCAGTGGGTTGTTGTCGCTGAGGGAACGTTCTCTGTTTTCTAAAACTTTCTGTGACGCTAACTCCCAGCAGTTTTTCTTTCGAAAAATAGTACCAGCCGCGCCCCATCGCTGGCTACAATTAATTCCATTTTTAACTAGGTAGAGCCAGGATGGGTTCCAGGTCTACTTCATATTTCTTAGATGACGAGAGAAAAGAGGTTACTTTGTTTACGTACCCTTATATTGGTCGAGAAATGACTAATATCTGATGGAAAGTCAGCAGTTTTTTTTTAAGTAGCCGTCTGAAAGCTGGTCCCTGTTGAAGGACAGATGCAAAGCAAGAAAGAAAAAGAGACCGAAAAAAAGAAGAAATAAAGGAAGAAAGAAAGACGGGGTGGCGAGTTTTAATGACTGACACGATAATGCGTCAGCCGGGCAGCATTCACCTCTTGCTGATGCGGCTGAATAGCAGTTTTACAAAACGCGATTTCACGCAGTTCGCGGGGTAAACCATGCTTTCTAAAATACGCAAGGTACGTGATGTTTTCATAACCTGGCGCGAATTAAGCGCATCCATCCTTCCAAATTTAACGAGCATTCTCAAAAGAGAGCAGAAAGAGAAAATGCGCTTCGTTGCTCAGTGGGCAGCCAAGCTCGTTGACAGCGTGCGTGAAGCGTGGCGTTTGCTGCTACGAAGCTCCGCGCAAAGGCGCCGTCCACGCCTTGGATTTTCAGGCAACTTCAGGCAAGATGGACCATAGTAAAGGCACTTTCAATTCAGGATAAATTCGAACGACGCAAACTGCTTGTGAAATCCCGCCAAGACAAATACTTACATTCTTTTTCGGCCACATTAGAACCGCCGTTTCAGTGAGTTTCCAGACCGCACTTTAAACTAGTCCAGTGTCGGACATAACGCAGAAATTCCCAGCCGCCGCCGATTTTGTTCGAGCGAGGTACAATAAAGTTCAATTCAATTCACTTTACTGCACGCGCCAGGGAAGAGAGGAAATGAACGCCGCAGTAGAAGCGCAACAGAGGACGAACAGCAGCAAACAGAAGACGAGCCAGGCTCGTGAAGAAAGCTGGGATGCATGCACGAGATGTCCATTCCAGTCACCACCAACAGACCTGGCATTGGGGTCTTCGATCTTATCCAGTTCTTCTACGGAGTCGAATGTGATGAGTGTGACTCCCCGCTGTTGAGCGAAACGTAGGTGTGACGTGCACTTGACGGTGTTGGCATACACGATGCGTTCGGGACTGACGCCGATGTCGAACACGGACATCATCTCGGCCTGGAGAAATTCGATCGCTAGTATAGTTGCCTGTGCAGAGTGCTTTCGAGAGAACTGTCACAAAATTGTTGCCACAAGCACTCGAGCTGGTCCATTTTGTATTTGTATGATTTTTATACATAGCATAGAAGCGCAAGGTTTATGAATTCGTTGATTTTACACACTTCCTGCTGATTGGCGCTAAGACGTGCATTTCGCGGTTTCTGTCACGCTGCCATCAATTATGACAGCACCCGCTTCCTGACCACACTGTCATGTACAGGCGTGAGCAAACGTGGAGAGACCGCAGGAATGATAACAGAACTGCTTGTGAGCGGTGTCTGACGGCACGTGCCTGTTGAAGAGATATAAGAGTGCGCGCTCTCTAATGCGCTGGCCTGTTCGCGCGCGCATTTCCGTCGGACGCGGCTGCTTCGAGAGCAGCCGCCAGGGGCCCTTTTTCGCTTCCGTGGTGGCAGGCTGTCTGGGCGGGCGAGTTCACGCGCGCGAGCCGTTTAATCAGTCGCACTCCGTTCCCAAACCGCTATCGCAGCGCAATTTTTCGAGTAGGTTTTGCGCGCTGTCTAAAGCAACGCACAGCTTCCACACGACGGTCGTTACTCCCACGGGACCACGCTGCAGAGTGAAAGCTGTTTTAGCCAGTTTCTCGTGCCGAGTCGTGTCTCGTGCGAAAGTCGCAGCCCGTGTCGGTCTACGAAAGGCGACGGATCGTTGAGCTCAGCTTGCAAGATGCTACTCAGCGCGAAGTTTTTTTGACTTCGTCGAAACAGCCGTGTCTGATAGCAGTGCGTGTGCAAACAGGCCAGCGCATAGGGTCAGCGCACTGCGCATATCTCGACAACAAGCATCAGCCGTCAGATTGCGCTGACAAGTGGTAGTTCTTCCGTCGTTCACGTTCTCACTACATTTATGCGCACGCCTTTACATTCCCCTCACGCAAACTATGTAGATTTTGTTTCGTTATTAACAGATTTCTGTTTATTATTCTTTGTAACTATTCTTTCATCAGTGCGGAAGAAGTGGTTATTTAATACGTGCCGAAATGCCGCCGCGTGCTTATTAATTACGGTTGTGTTTAGCTTAAAACTGAAAACTAAAGAAAGTAGTCAGTGATGCGCACGTCTGATCCCTGATGTGTCGGCAGCACATCGAAAACGAGGGCGTATTCGCTTCCCAGTAACACCGGTGAAACCCAAGCGGGACCTGCTTGCTAAAAAAAAATGCGAATTATTTTCGGTATGAAAACAAAACAACACAAACGCTACCGAAAACTCAAATACTTTTTTTTCCCTGTATATATTGTAGACGAATGCAGTAGCGCCACGGTAAAAATTGGGAATGTAGAGAACAAAATGAACTTTCATTGAGTGTGCACTGAAGAAAATATAGCGACTTCACCAGGTTTTCTCTCCGAATAGTCCCAGAGCATTTTTTAAACTGCCACTTACAGACGACAGGGATTTACAAAAAAAAAATTGGAAACGGTTGTCTTCTCTTGCATGAGGACACTGCCTAGATTCTCCTACAGTTGTTATTTTCCAAAAATATGTCAGGAATAAGCGATCTATATTGACATGGTAGACAGTATTCTAGGCAGTAGGTTCATTTCGTCTTATGTTTTCATGTTGCACTTTTGGTGCGAAATAAGGCAGCGCAAATATGTGATATTGAGTGGCGTAGATGCTCTATTACACCACAGGGGAGCCCAATTGCTCCCGGTGGGGCAACGAGCATGTGCTCTACAGTCAGTCAGTAGAGTTTGGACAGCAAAGAGTGAAACTTTTCCTCAAGCTATACGGAGTGCCTTCTATTTCTGTAGAGCCATTACCGTGCACTGTTTCAAGCTTTACTCGGGGAGTATGTTTTTACATATATTTGGATGTTACCAATTCTTCGCTGTGGTTGAAGTAACAGAGCCATTTGTTGTGTTTTCCATTTCTTTAGACAAAAGAGTACGAATGTTCATTTGATCTGAAGAACTGGCTTGAAACATGCACAGGTGAACCGAGTCTTGTGCAATTCACCAGCTCCCTTTGTACACAAGTGCAAACAGTCGCAACGGAACACGTATAGCTTCATTTCCCTTTCATAATGTTATCTGTCTAGGGAGCATTTATGTGACGTAGGCCAAATACTTTTTCGCCACTAACGCTTTAAGAAAAGTATTAGGTCAAAGCCTGTTTTTTTCCACCAGCATGCCACAGACATGAGTTTAAAATTCCAGATAATGTTGGCTGTGTGCATGGGATGATCACTGGTGGTAGAGCCTGATTAGTCAAGCCCAAAAGCAATGTGTAAGGACAGATGACGAGGACCGCAAACAGGAAGTAAAGCTCAAAAGAGAACAGTGCCTCAGCAACGCTTTCCAACATTTCCAACATCGGCTGTAGGTTCATCTCTATCAAGGCGCAGCACGCTAAGCTGCTCACATTTACTCTCGTTCAAGAGTACCATATGAGGACATCCAGAAATAAAAAGCTTTCAGCCTTACTTGAATGAGTATAGACACAAAAAATTCAGGTTCTTTTTTTGGTTATGATAGTGCACACTGTATTAGGAATGTCAGAGTCGGAGAATATATGCCCTAGTGTAATTTAGAGGATTTTCTACTGCACAGATTTTCTCGTGGAGTTTTTGTTTTAGGAAAAGAAAGCACGGATGTGCGCTCGCCGCAGGCAACGCGACAGCGAAATCGACACTGTTTTGAAATAGCATGTGACTTGTGAATTGAACGTCACAGAGTGCGGAAACCGGAATTCGAGGAAAAAAAAACAGCATCGTAATAAATTAACCGAGGCGCACTTTTGCGTTCCTTCCCAGCCGTGTTACGTCTAAGTCTCTGCTAACCGTTATCAGCAAAAATAACGAAACCAGAAACAGAAAATTTGATATGCGTAATCACTTAACCAGTTTCTACGATCACCAGAAAAGGCGTTTTTTATTACAGTGGTTTCTGTCATATAACGTTGGACGCATCTTTTAAACAACGCCATATATGACATAAATGCCCTGAACATGCTCCGGCACCAATTTACTTCGGCACTGCTTGTCGGAACTCCCTTAACAGCATATTCATGATGTTTGCGTAATTCTCTTTGCATCGACAGACTCAGTGAAGGAGCAAGCCTTGTGCTCACAGCCCCGGGTAATATTAAGCTTTAGGTTTAATGGGGCTTAGCGTCCAAAAACGACTCAGGCTTTGAGGGACGCCATTGTGGATGGCTCCGGATAATTTCGACCACCTGGGGTTCTTTAACGCGCACTGACATCGCACGGTACACGGGCCTCTAGCATTTCACCTCCATCGAAATTCAACCGCCGCGGCCGGATCGAGCCCGCGTCTTTCGGATCAGCAGCCGAGCACTATAACCACTGAGCCACCGCGGCGGCTCTTGCTGGTAAGGGTGGAGGAGACAGACAATCCGTCAAATATTAATGCGCCTCACATTCTTTCGTAAACAACACCCTTCTCTCCCGATTAGTCGTAGAACACTCCCCGAATAAAAGCTTATCAATGCCACTTATCCCGTCCAAGAAAAATGGTTTTTGTGGAGCCTTGGTGCGGAAGATTTCACTTGGCATAACAAAAAAAAAATGGCAGCCATATCATGGACGCAGGAATGATTTTTATTTATAGGAATAAGTCGAGGAAGAAGTTCTGCTGATGCCCCCAAGTTCCTGCCATTCAACAATCGACGTAAAGTGAACACGAAAGCACTGCAAGAAAGATAGGTCCTCTAATAGAAGTTATGGTAACCGTTATTGAGCCATTTCTCTTCGTTTAGCTTCTTATAAAAAGCTTTTTATAAAACTGTGATCATTGTAATATAGATACAGTGATCGCAGTTTGAGTAAGCACTACGGCGCTGCTTATAAGTAACTTTGTGCCAAGTTCGTTTGTGTTTTATAGACTACCTGGAGGCATGCTTTCTGGTTTGAGAGAACCAGTTTTCTGCTTTCCCAGAGGAATCCGGCATAAACATACGCACAGCAACACAAAGTATGCCTTGAGGCCAAAACCACGGTGTTGCGCAGATGTGACTGTGGTGCCATGTACGGCGAATGCGCCACTTTCTTGGTAAAGGAATCGGTCATTCCTTAAAGATATAGCACGAAGACACAGAGACGAAAGCAAGGAAACGAACAGGATGAGCGCTGCTCTTTATTTTACGATTATGTGTTATCAAGGAATCCATGCCGCCACTATTCCGCTTCAAACATAGCGCCGTAGCAGTTATCTCCTTAATGTTGGCAGCGAGCGCCCATCATATCAATGGCGTGCGTATCGCTGTTCGTGCCTGCAAATAATCAGCAGAGGTTCCAAGGTGGCACCGAGTCGCACAGCCTGCATGGAAACTCCGGGCATCCGGCTGGGGGACAGTGGACCCATATTTCCCTGTACTGTCGCAAAGAGCCGTTGACTTGCGCGGTGTTCTGTAGCGCATGCAACGCCTAATCATGTATAAACTCGCTTTTTTATCTGAGCTACACGAGCAGTGGTGCTCTGCACACTTCTCTCTTCCCGTGCCTTTTACGCATTGACGTGTCGTTACAGTCTAGCACGGCGGCACCTGGAGAATTATTTTAAGAAACGATCGTTTTCCGTGCCGCTGCAAAAGGCGCCTGGACATGCCAGATGATACGAAACGTGAGACGAGATGGATGGAAGCGCGGAAAACCGACGAGAGTGCTCTCTCAGGGCCCCTTAATTAGGTCGGTAGTGAGATTTTTACCGTAAGCCTGTAATATTTCAGTCTTATTTTCGGAGATAAGCCTGCGCTAACGAATGATAAGAGCGGCTTGAGATTTCAGCGAGACGATTTCCAAGAAAAGGCGCTCACAACGGAAAACGAAATCAAAGCCGTTGAGATAATAGTGAGGTGTGAAAATGTGCAGCCGGTTGGTCAGAAACCGGGTGGCACATTTCGTAATCGTTTCTCTGTTTAGAGAGCCAAACTTATTGCTGGGAGGTGTCTAGGAACATTACAAAGTCGGCGAGTGACCCGATGGTACAGGGATCTCGCCCAGCGCCTCTTGTATACCTCCGAATATCGCGCCCGATATTCGGAGGTCGTGGGTTCGGATCCCACCGGCAGCATGGTTGTTTTTTCTGCTGCTTTATAAGTAATTTTTTTTAAGCGATAGATTAATCCAAGTATAATTATCTCACTGATAAGCACAACAAATAAACAAAATTACACATTCCCCTTGCACCTTGGTTTCGGTGACTGTTGGCTCCTTTCTTAAGTTTGTCAAAACGCGCCCCACATGCACGGCTGCGATCGTGTGTCCGAAAGTTTGCGCCATACTGAAGGTATAGGTGCTTACGGGGATGTCGTGCCACCTTTCGAGAATTACAACAGCCATATTTTGTTTCTGGTTTTATCTTGAGGAAGAAAAAAGGATTAATTTTTGCATTATTCGGCGCGTCGAGTGGTTTGCGGTCTGGCTCTTGTCTGGTTTCGGTTTCTCCGCGCACGTCGTCAGCTCTTCTGGAGGTGCACAAGACCTGATTTTTATCTTGAATGCCGCTTCGCTTGGTTTATTGCCAGCATTCATGTGGTCTTATCTCTCTCTGCTTTCTTTGATCAATTCACTTAGATGTATTCAGTTGCACGTCGTCGTTTCATTAGGTCGTGGCAATGACGGCGGTAGCTTGCTACTCGAAGTACTTAGCTAATATAATACCGAGTCCGAATCAGAGGACGATAGCTGGTATTCGGACAAAGAACTACACGCAACCAGTTCCGACTCCGAATCCGAGACAGCCGCAACATCGCAGAAGCAGGCGCAACCCGATGACGCTCAGCAGGACTGAAATACCGGCCCTCCCAATTTTTTTTTTCAACTTAGCACTGAATTTAGTCATCTTATTCATTATGAGGCACAACTAAAGAAAACTGATCACAGGAACATGTTTTTTTTAGAAAAAAATCGGCCTTCAAAGGGTTCAGGCGGACAGCGGCCAAGCTTAGGTAAGTGGCTGGCTGCGGACATGTTTAGTCATGGAGTGAACACTGAAGCGCTGGCAGACCACGGACGAAGGAAGGACGAGACACACAGCGCACTGTGTGTCTCGTCCTCCCTTCATCCGTCGTCTGCCAGTGCTTCAGTGTTCACAATGTCAAACCAACTCGCCCAGCAACACACCCTGCTTAGCCATGGAACCTGATGAATTAACGCTTTAAACTGAAAGCGTCCGCACCTTCTAATAACTGAAGTGAAGCAACGTTGGAAAAATATGCCACGACACGGCAAATTTTGTATAGAACACTTACCTTGTTGGAGCAGTCGAAATTTACCCCGTAAAAGTTGAGTATATGAAGTATAACGGGATCCGAGCATGCCTTGACAGCTGAAAACAAAAAGAGATATACAAGAGAGAGTGCTGCGGGGCGGGGGGGGGGGGGGGGGGGGGATGATTATTAAGTAGGACATTGTTTAGCCGGGTTTTTACGTTTAAAGTCATATAGAGCAGTGCTGGTCACTCTTACAAAATATTACGCGAAGCCGATGAAGAAACATGACATTATTAAACGAATCTTGCATGCGGGCAACATGTAAAAAGTTAAGAACTTGTTACTTAAGAGATATTCAGCCGCTGCAGAGCTTTTGGTCCAGCTTAATATCCGCAAAAATTGTTTGCAAGAAGACGCTTACGCCTTTTAAAGAAAAAAAATCAGCTAATCTCTACTGCCCAAGAGAACGTTTAGGATACTGGGACCGCCGTGAGGGACACCTTCGGTACAGATGAACTTCTTTTTTTTTTTAGTAAAAACGCCTCATAGCATTCGTATCAAACAGCGGTGTCATTTTTCTGACGACCGGGCGTCAATAGCACTACAAGAAACGGAAAACCGGGAACAAACACTCGGCACATGCGAAGACTGAGAATTTTAAATACTTCTCTATAACGATCAGTAGGGCACTTACCGTAGAAGGGCGTCACACGGGGCATTTCCTGGCGCCATAATTTAATTTTTGCTTCCAAGTCACGCAAGTCGCAAACAAAAAATGCATCGTCAGCGATCTGTAAATAGGACGAAAATGTACAATGTCTGAAATGCTAACCCGTATGCAGCAGTTCAGGAGAAACCATCATTTCATGCCTCTTTCTCTAGGTGCCGGACATATGTCGTCAAAAATAATAAAAAATACGTAAAACACGATAATAGAGGAGGCTGTACATACGAAGCTATAAAACAAACGGACAGCGAAATTTGAACAGACGTGTAATCTGCTTCGCAGCTATGCAGATGTTTTAACAACATACCTAGAACCTATATAAAGCCGTGAACTCTCTAAAGCTCTGCACCTTCAATAAAAAAAAAATTGTGAATTCTTAGCCAATTTTAATGCTCTCTGCTGAAGCAAGCTAGCAGTACTAGAATAAGTCAATAATTTATTAAGTCGCCTAATGTCTTCTCAGATTTTCTAGTCATTTATCATCGAATCGAGATGTCATGCCGCAGCATCACTTAGCAAAACAAGGCAGTGGTAAAGAACATGTGCCGAGAATTGGTTGCGACAGATTTATTAAATCGAAAGCCTTACTTGGTTCATTGTGCGAAAACCCCACCGTCGTCAGAATCCCGTGGCCGAAACACGGCACGCAAATGACGTCATAACCTCTCCTGGAGCAATATGCCGCCGGCTTCCCCACCGCCACGTACCTCAAGGCGTGATTTTTCACCGACCCAGGGAGCCAGCTATGCGCCTTTCCTCAAAATCAACGGAGTCTAAACCTTCTGCTGGTTTTGAGAAAAGGAAAGGCACACAACTACCTCAATTATTAGGTATACGCCACCGCCTACTCACAGCGCGGTTGAGGTGTCCACTGACCCAGTGAGCCAGTTACACTTGCTCTCGCATTTACACATCATAAGAACTGCTTAGGTGCCCCTATGATTTTTCTATTCATCAAGCAGCACATCGCAAGACCTGACAATATTCGTGCATCAAAGTTACAGGTTACGACAAATAACAGGCTTTCAGCCGACGCCTGTTGATAAGTGCCTAACCATCGCCGAAGTTGAGCAGAGTCCAGAATGAATGCTTGCATGCCCTTCTGAGGAAAAGACAAGGTGGCATAGGGTCACTTGTATTTGTCTGTTCACGAGCTCGCTTGTATAAATACGGACAGATTTTCGTTTCAAATATCCAACCATGTTTGCTAGGCAATAAAAATGTATGCAGGATGATTTTGTTTAACGTTCATATACTTTTATTTTTAAAACTGAGCGCATTTTGTGCAACTCGATTTTGCAGCAAGGCGGACATTATGTGCTTGATAGAGCTAAAGAATTAGACGATTAATTAACGAAAGTTAACTAATCGCCTTTCTTAATTTTCGTTTTAAGGGGCATGATTATATCATAAAATTGAAGGCCGTCAACACCGAAATGAGCCCAGTTTTCATACGTTCGTAACGGACAATGTGGTTCGCAATATCGAACGCCAAAACGTCGCATTTAAAAAGTCGTCGAGTTCGCAATCCCATGTAGCATATTTTTAAAATAACACAGTTAGCATATACTTTGCGTCAAATACAGACGCCGTTTGTGTATTTTTTGTCGATATAGAAGAACTTAATGTGATCTCAGCGATTTTTCCACGCGCAGAGACGCCATTTAATAAATATGCAATCTGGGAAAATCAACTCAATGAGCATTTAATGCCTCTTTTTGACGTTGGATATCTTTAACAGCATTGTCGATTAAGAAATTTTAAACACTGGTCTCATCTTCGACGCTGACTTTCTACAATTTCACAATATAATCCTGCCCTTTAAACTCGAGAATCAAACCGTTGGTTAGTTGATTTTAATTATTAATCGCCGAAAAATTAATATGCAACGTTCATAAATGTATACCTTGCTGTATAATCAACATCCACAGACCGCACGGACATATCTGTCAACCATTTTAAAACAAGTCTTTGAACGTAAAAAAAAATCGCACCAATAAAATGAATACCACCGGATCTGGACTTTAGTGTACTTGCATGAATCACTCGGTTTAGTTCGCAATGAAAAGCATTGGCTATTCACACGCAACCCAGAGCCAATACTCTTTCTTTTCAGTGGAGCGATCTAATGTTGACCTACTTCATCAATTCCTGGCATATGTTACAGCGTGCAAGGTGTCGCAATTCCTGAAACAAGCGAACCATAAAACGGCTGCTGAATGTAACGAAAGAAGCTAAAAATAAAGTTAGTTTTTTTTTTTCGGGCATTTTTCAAGTTAACCTTCGCAGTGCTTACTGTGTGTAAATCATTATCAACACTGTTTTAGCGGCGTCTATCAGAAAGAGTTAACGATCTATATCGGCATGAGTTTTTTAAACGCTAGTTTCAGACAGAAGACGCAAACAGGGATCTTGCGCCACTTCTTCTCTCACGTCTCAAATTTTGCAGAAAAATTACGGCTGTAAAAGAAAGATGGCTGGCACAACTGTTCCCCTAAGTTGTACAACGAAGACATCAAGAGAATTACTGCATGGAATAATGATTTGTTACGTGAAAAATGAAGATGCGAAAAAACCCACGGCACACTTACGCTCCGCCTTCAAGGGCAACTGCATAGAGTTTAGAAAGTGACGACCTTAAAGGAGTCGAACGAATGAAACTTGGAGATTAAACATGTGCAGTCTTTTTGGGTTAGCTTTTCAAATGGTGACGTAATCGCTGATTAAATTCGCGATGGCCTTCAGGCTTGTCCGCAGCGCACAGCGCCAAGTGGGGAGGCGCATGATGACGTCATCGGAGGAACCGGTACATTTCCAACGCATGAACGCTTGCTTTCAAGGAAAAAAAAAAAAAAACCAGTGCCACTGATGGCAAAGCTCACCGAGCGTTTTTTTTTTGTTTACATGAACAATAACGGAGAGGTTGGTGCTGCATAGCGGCTCCGGCTACTCCTTGCTTGGCAGCTCCTAACGAGCACGGCAGGGCGTCGCTGACGGCAGCGGTAATATGAAATCTTACCTTCCGTGATGTCACACACAAAATTTTTTCGCACTGCTCCGCTGCTTTGAGGAGAAGAGCAAAATTCAATCGCCCTTTATGTCACTATTTTCAATTCTAGCGCAAAAACACTTGGCATGCTTTACTTACTGCCTGTAAAGATGTAAATCCTTGAATACCGCAGAATTCTCAAAAAGTGATGCAGTTGCTCTTTAAAAGTATGACGCCATAGTTTTGTAGATGCAATGGGCATCACAACTACACGATGTAATTAGGAGCCTTTTGTCCAAACCTTACACAAAAATCCGGTAAAGTGGAAAATGAGCTGCATACAACAGCCGCTGTTTATAATCCAATCGTGTATACGTTGGTCCTTCATTGGTGTAATTCTGTGGGTCGGTTATTCCCGTTCTGTCTTGCGTAATTCCGGCGCATCCCATCCATTCTTTGTTAGCGTTTGTCATACATAGTCATCAGAAATTCTGTGGCCTTTGACTGAATAAGAGCATATGCCTCCGGTGGATGCCTAAAGAAAAGGTATTTACTCCTTCATTTTTGTTTTCTATAATTGGACAAAACTAAATCTCTCTAAAGCCCAATTATTCACTCGTTGTTGGCTCTGTCTCCTAGACGGAGCTTTCAAATTAACGCGTTCCAAACTGTTTACTGCAAACATGACCGTTTTCACATAATTTGCGACGGAATTTGAAGCCGTTGAGCGTTCAAGGCGTATTATTAACGCAGATAATGTCATTTTGGCCGTTGGCAGTGCAGGGCTGGATGAAAGCGAAAACTCGCGCGGCTAGACTTGTAATGATACCAGTGACGTTTCAATCTTGGACGCGCTTGCATCTGATGCCTGTACGAATAGATCTTCAGTCAGCATCCTGCTGCTCCAGACAGCATCCTGCTGATCTTTCGGGACGAAATACTTGTGGTAAAATACACAGAAAGGAGACATAGCCAGAAATTCTGGCGAAGCAAATTTTTTCGACCTCGTTAATGAACGCAGTTTTTTCGCATATCGTGAGATTTCACTCGAACAATCAATATATCCGCAGATCCTTCCTCGGGGCACCTATAGTTTTCTGTCAATACGTTAATAGCAGTGTCTTGAAATATTCTACAATTGCCTCACAAATAAAAGTGATGTCCAAGTAAGCTGGACACGGAATACTGTGATGAGAGAACGAGAATCAGATGTCTATAATAATTACCTGTGAATCAATGACCTTTCGGGCGACATCGGTGACTTTTTCTTCGACGTGTACGAGATCCTCGCTATCTTTGTTGTCACCCATTGCGTACCCCACTCCGCTCTGACTGGGGACGAAAACCCGGTGGCTTCTTTTTAACCGTGTGCAGACAGAACGGCACTAAAAGCCAGGACAAAAGGCACATCCTCCTCACAACCGCAAAGGCGCGACTGTCGACGCAGATAATAATCCACGGGTGCGAGGCCAAAAAAGAGCGATAAAAAAAGGAACAGCCGTATCACTAACACAAGGCATTTACACAGAGAATACGAGGCTCGAGTGGGTATTTTGTAACACTCATTTCCCCCTCCGAGCAAAAGAAAAACCGCCGAACACTGGCGGCCCTTCAATGGCGACATGCTTTTGTCGCTAACGTAAGAGGCGATCTTTGAACACCTCGTCAAGTGCGCGCCGGCGAAGGTAGCGAGTCCCTTGTCCGAATGCCCCTCTGGTTTCGCTGCTTCCGGGCAAAGAAATGGCGCGCTATCGCACCACACACAAAGGTACCGACTGAAGAGCCACTGGAGTTGTGAGGAGGTGTTTGTCGGGATCAGCGTTCGTACGACAAATGTCGAACAAAAAGGTCGGAAGCTAAGACGCTACAGCTGACACTACTTCGAGAACGCGCCTCGCCGTGCTCCGCCTTCGTGCATTTATCCTTGTTTCTTTTATTGTGGCCGCGCCGAAACCACGGCAACCGCCACCTTCTGACGCCGCACAAATTCTTAGACATTAATGGCGTGCACGTTGAACGAGGGAGCTCGCTGTAAAAGCAGTTGTTCAGCAGAGCTCTAAGGGCACGCAAGAACAAGAAGATTAAAGACGAAAGCATCATGCTCCGAGTCCCCCCAGAGAACGGCTTTAACCTAATGACATCTGAAGTGGGTTACAACTGGGAATTTATTTTTTACCGAGCAGTAGGCGGACATCATTTTTGCTTTCTTTTCCCACCGAAAGATGCATAAACCTTTTACTATAGCTGCAATGGTTTCGTGAAAATCTGCGACAGTAAATGTTCAAATACTAGTCACACGTTAAAACAGCAACATGCATTCCTGCTTCAGTAAAATGTTGCTAAGGCGGATTATTTCTCGAGTGTTCTCAGAACTTGCATCTAATTGGCTACAGTGGTAGAAGAGGAGGGCAGCGGATTTCTGCTGTCTCTCACTCTGCATTTTAAAAATTACGTGAACAGGTAGTTGCGCTATTTAATGGTGTCTTATTACAGTTTTCCTTCCCGTTTAGAATTTTGCGATGCACATCCCTCTACACAGCTCACATCATAATTTCACTTCTGGAGCAAGGAAAAGTAAAATGCAAGAAATTGTACGTACGAAAACTGTGCGTGACATTTCGCTTCATGCATGCCGCTATTATTGACAACGTTGTCTATACCAGGCCCCTTTGCCACAAATCATCCAAGGTATTCCATAAACTGCTGGTTTTTCCAAATGATTGAAGCAGCAGCAACCAAAATTATAGCGTAATGTGAATTTCGCTTGTTTACATATTAACCAAAAATAAGGCGCGTATGCATATTGGAAACAACCGTACATAGGTTCGTGAGCATAGAAGTTGTTAACGCTCGATCCAAGTAGAAACAAAGCAGGAATGACCTTTTTGCTCCCTTTCCTTTTCTGACCCTGTTGCTTCATGGGAGAAAAAAAATGAACCGTGATATGTTAACCATGCATATATGACATCATCAGCTGAGGCTTCATGATTGTGCACATTAGAACAGAAATTGAGTGAGTTTTGCGTCAATTCAGCGAGGTGGAACGCTCTAGTGGATGTCTCCAGGCCACTTTCGATAACCTGGGGTGCTTTAACACGCGCATACCATCTTAATACAGGGGAGTTTTTGCATTTTGACTGTATCAAAATGCAGAATAAATAAAGAAGTGTTCCCGATTTGTAGGCTTTGGTGTGCGCTTTGGAAGCCGGTTTTTTGTTAGCTTTGCATTAAGTTTATCGACTCATGTTTTTATTTCTTAAAACCACCCTGCTACACTCGACAATATATGTTGAAAGGACATATTCGCATGGCCTTGACGAGAGTTGCTCAAACATGACTCTTTCGCCGGAAGTGTTATCGCATACCGATCACCTTGTTAAGCAGTGTTCACGTTGAAATGCGTGTAACCTTGTTACTGAAGACTTCCATATTTCACAGCCCTTATACAACGATATCATGCGTAGGAGTTCGGGCACGATTTCATCAGTGTTATTTGTGAGGATTAATTGAGAAACAGTCCTATATTGACGTAACCTAGGTATGCGTATTTCTGTCAAAAAGCGGTTTGGTTTGGAAACTTGACTTACTCTACAGCGAAGTTTCAGCCTAAGTCCTCGAGGAACCGCTAAAAAATTTAGATCATACAAGGCTTCTTATTATAACAATTTGTTTAATACACATCTCTCCCACGGCCATAAAGAAAAGTTGAGGCACGTAAATATTCTCCTAAGTTGAAATAAACAACCACAGCATGTTATTAGACTAGTTATTCAAGGCAAGGAAGTAGCTGGCTAGCCCTTCGCTAATGCGTTCAACAATTTTTTTTTAGCGGTTGGAAGCCTTGTGTAAAATGCTGGTGTTTCCTGTTTTTTTTGGGTGACAAGCTAGATGAATCGATGTTTCTGGAGCCAACAGATGAAGATGAGGCTTATTCGGTTTGAAAAAAGTTTAAAAACATATATAAAGTCTCGATTCATTTAATATTAAAAGTCTACCAGTAGAGTATATACTGCCATTGATCGTGCCTTGCCTCACGCATATTTACAATACCGCGGTCAACACAGGACATTTTCCTGCAGCCACGCAGGTAACGTCGTGGTTATTTATAAAAACAGAGATAAAAACGTTCTAAGAAAAAAGAGGCAAACATCTGTATTCCTTTTTTTCCCTTAAGGGGTTAGAACGAATAATGCATCGACGTTACAATTTCTTACTGAAACACTTCGTAAGAACCGACTGCCAGTATTGATTCACAAAACATAGATCAACACAACATGTCTTACGGGATCAGAGAGAATGCGTATTAAATAAGAATGAAGCTCATCTGCTGACCTTAGGCGTGTTTGTCGACTTTAGCAAAGCCCTCGATACATTGAATCACGAAACTACTCAAGAAACTTGACCACTACGGCATATGTGGGCATGCCGTCTGTCTTAATAAATATTTCAATTTTAGCTCGCAATATGTTGTTTTAAATCACCTCGCTTCCTTCTGGCATGTTAAAAAATTACAAGTAACGTGCCCCGGGGCAGCATTCTGGGACCGCTTCTATTCAACATACATATATACCAACAGCATATGTAATATCAACGGTTTAATTAAATACATCATAAACGCTGACGTCAACAGCCTGATTTTCTCCTCGCCTGACATCAAAGAACCCACCAACACTGCTAATACAGTACCGGTGTCGCTCTCTGGTTGGTCATCACTAAGTTCACTAAACAAAGGGGTTAATATTCTACCTGAAGGGGCAACACATAGCCAGTGCGCCACTCGTCTATTTGGCCCACGCTCCTATTGAGTACGTGGAAACATTTACATCACTTGGTGTACTGTTTGCCTCTACTATGTTTCGGGACGTCCACATCAGCAAAGTCTGCGTAGCGCTTTCCAGATTTGTCGGGATAATCTCACTGAATAAGAGCATTGTGCCTGCCAGAACTAAGCTTAATCTATTATACTTTCTTTTATTCCTATGTATCCTACGGCTGCCTTATCTGGGAAAAAACTACGGCATCCAATATTCAGAAGCTTCTAATTTTACAGAAAAGAGTAATTCGCTTAATTGCTTACGTACCATGACGCACCATCGCGTCCTTAATACTTGCATCGCAAAGTAATACCAATCAACAAAATGTTAGACTACAGGTTGGCGTCTTTCTACAATAGAATAACACCCGAAAACGACACTTTGTTCTAGCATTCTTGCACTCACACGACAATAGACGCTGTACATGACATGAAAACACAACAGATATTCGTTACCACTATGCAGAACTAACTATGGCTTTTCTACAGCAAGATATATGCTGCCTGCTTACTGAACACGCCATTTTATATCTTACACCGTATGTCTGCATCTTCTATTCGGAATGCGTTTACAGGGTCGTGCTTGTTTTATTTGATACCTCAAAGGCCCCTGGTATGGGGCATTATATGAGGGATGGGCGTGGCAGTTAAACAACAATGGCCTTGATAGTGTTCTTAAAATGGATGGCGTTCCTAAACTATATGCAAATATTTTTGAAATTTTAAATTATTTGTACACAGATATGTGCTTTTGCGCCGTATTACTACTCGTGAGCATAAGAATATTTCCTTTTTGCATTAAATCTTGTTCTTGCATGTGTCATGAAGTCCTATTGTGCGCAACTATGTGAGCATTTTAGTCTCTACACTGTACTTTTGGAGGGGTAGCGAGGCTTTTCAAGCAGTCATGAGGACAGCTTTTTTTCTTGCCACCCTCAGTTTGTTGTATAGCATAGAGGTATAAAACTGACTGAACTTAAACGCGCAAATAGCCGGCTGCTGTCCAAAAGAACTAATATTCGTGAGCCCTAACGTAATTACAGCAGAATTTGCTCTTATGGAGTCAATGACAAAAATCGAACATTTGTTTCTGTCCCTGTACTTATAACTGAAGAGCAGCCGTGAAACCAGCGGTATTAATGAAAGCAGAGGTACAATGAATCCTGGCTGAAAAAAGCAGTAAGATACCTCTAATGTAAACGTTGTTTTAAGAGGATCCCCCCTCACCACTTTTTCTTCTCTTGAACGCGCAAAGAGACCCTGGTTACGAGGCTTCCTAGAACTGTCTGAGTTCAAGAATAATGAGACTGTTTCTTTGATAGGCGCACACGAGGTGTCTGATGTCTCTTGGCAGCTTTTCTTTTGAATGCTGGAAATGAGAAGTGCATTAATTTCAGCGAAAGTTTTGCAGTTTTTTCGCACCTTATTATTCGCAAGGTTTCCTCGAAGTCCTTTCAGCCTCCATAAGCAATTCGCCGCGAGCGCTGAGTTGCGTTTTTTGCGTGAGTGAAATTGTCGAGTGGTAATCATGCTGCCTGTTTTACAATGCATGTAAGTCTAGGTAGTTAAGCCATTTTGCCTATATATATTACAGAAAACATCTGCATTCTTGCGAAGGAGACAAAACAATTTTTATTTATATCTGAACTCAGCAGAATCGTTATAGTGCACAATGTTGACGGTGTGGCCCGTGGCGGAGGCGGCAGAACTGTCGAAATAACGACGACCGGGGCGAGTCCGTACGGCTTGTTGAATCGGACAGCACTAACAAGGACATTTTTTGGGCGAAGGGCAAAGAAACACGGAGGGCGAATGGTAGTCCTATGTGTTTCTCTGTCCTTCGGCCAAAAAAAAAAAATTGCCTTTCATAGCACTGTTCACCTCAACAGATCTGTGCTCGCGGCTCAGTCCGTCTCGGACTGCTCAGCGCCTTCACAGCTGTGAGGTGTGCTCTTGTTATGTCGGAACAAGACAAGCTTGGATTTGGACAATGGCAACCCTAGGCTTGTGTGCGTGTCTTTTTGCTCGAGAAGCTACAGTCATATTCCCTGATTTTTGTTTCAAATGAAACATTTGTGACAAACATAAAATGTGGCAGTGCGGATGTAATCAATCTAACGCTGAAAAGAAAATGCCGTGTACCGCCTGCAACGCTAATTTATCGAGCAAAAGGGAGGCAAAGGTACGTTGTGCAAAAATCGGAACTCAGCCGCAGTAGTTCACTTCAAATGGCGCAGTCAAGGAAGTACCTCATCGCGACGCGGCTCCAGTTCAGCGCCGTGGCGGCATCGGGACTCAACTATGTCGGATGACACGGGGCGTATTACGACGCTAACGGCGTGACCGGCAACCTGTAAAGGAGGTGCATCTTGATCTACGCTCTAAGCCGTTGAACGCACGCCAGCCTACAAAGCTTGGTGACGCCAAGAATGTGGTCAGACAAAGCTTATGGCGCACTCGTAACAGCCGTCACGCAGCATTTCAATTCCGAGGCATGCGAAATCTACGCATCCATAAGAATTCAAAGCTTGGCACAGAGCAGGGGCGAAGGAGCAGCCGCCTTCTTGGCATGACTGAAAATAATAACCGACCCCTGCGCATTGTGTGGTGCTCTCGAAAGGAACCTGCGTGATGATTCCTGGGCGGCTATGTGAAAATATGATAGAAAATATTCTGCCACTGAAGCCAGGGAGTTTGCCACTGAAAGAGATAGGCTGCGGAGGTCAAATGACACACCTGCATTCTTGGCAAAGGTGAACCCGCTGCGAATTAAGTCTTGACAGGGAAAGCAGAAACGCGTATGTACTGCGGGAGCTGGGTCGCCGAGTTTTCGCTGCTGTCAGACGAGTCACTTGCCTTACAAGAACGCTACATGTTACAACTACACTAAAGGAGGCATTTAGTGAGCCAATGCTTTGGAGACCGATTACGCACGCAGGAAAAAGTTAAATGCTTTATTGAAGGAAGAACATAGGATTTTTATCTGCTTCTGGTGCAGAGCCCGCATGAAGTAATCGGACTAAGCTATTACCACCTTCAGCTATGGTAGTTTAGGGCTGGAAATGGAGGTCGGCCTTCTTGTGTGTTGAGACATGCACAATCACTGTGCCCTCTCGTGGCTATTGTTAAAAAAAAGCAAGCAGTAGTCTATACTACAACACGAAAAAACTGTTCTTGCTAGGAGATTTGCAGCTTGATATGAAGCAGAGAAGCGAACAGGTTTGAAGTACCCAGTGCTCGGGAGCATTACTCTGCGGACGAGACACCATCCCGGAGCTTCGCCTCCTCAGGAGAACAGTGGTCTACCTAGTGCATCTTGACGGCTGTCAAGTTCAGGATAATGCTAACACCTTGAAGATTCAGTTAAGAGACTTGGGCGAATTTGGAAGTGGTAGGTTGAAAAACTTCAACACTCACTATCTTGAGGAAGTACAGAAAGGGAGACAAAATAGTGTATTTTCCATGCTGAGTGCAACGTCCTAGCAATGTTTCTACCATCCTTCTCCCAGTATATCATTGACTTGGAGGATTAAGATCTACAGTAAGAGTTGCTGAAGGTGTTTTGTTGGCGGGGTAAGCTAGCTCTCCTAGATACAAGTTCTGGGGAAGGCGATGGAAGTTTTTGGACTTAAGGGGCACTGTGGTCTTCGGGTGGAGCTCCTAGCCCGGGGCCCCAATAGCGGCAGTCACCCTGTCTGCTCGGTCGACCAGGCATTCCTCCTCTTTTCCTCCCAAGCCGCTCTTCGCAACAGGCATGAATGATTGAGGGATGAGCGGGACAGAAAGAATGACCTGGCATTGGCAGGTCATGTGAAAGATAAAGGAATGCTCCACATAAAAACGAGCAAGCGATGCCAACAGGGAGATGATTGTCGGAGTAGAGTAGCAGGGTATGGGAGGCGTCGGTCTGCAACTGCCTAAACTCACTTGCTTACCGGCGGGCTGGCATTCAAGGAGGGACAGGATAGCATCACGGACACTGACGCAGCGGAGCGAGAGGTGTGCCGAAGGAGAAAGGATCATCAGCATCTGTTCTTACAGCCTGTTTCATGTTACCAGAGTCCTTCGCGCTATTGAAGGGTTCTGGTGTTAAAGTTAAGGGCGAAATTAGAAGACATCAGCCGGAATAAAATAGCGCTTGGTTGGCCAAAAAAAAGTCTCTGGTGATGAACTGTAGCATTTTTGGAGCAAGCCTAATCTCTCAGAGGAGATGGAGGGCTTCTCTGTAATAGCCATTTTGGCGTGAGGTGTGAAGTGGCACTAAAAGGCATTCATGCGAGAGCTTCACGGGACAGGGCTTAATTTCAGTTCTGCAGAGGAACTTGCTCGAGCACCAAATTTCGTGGCCAGAAATCGATTCCGGCGTGGAGACAATGCTGCGCCGATGTGAAGTGCGCTAACAGGTAGCACCGATGCGACCAATCACTGAAGCACACATTTGGCCACCTAATTCACAGCTTGTGCTCAAATTCATAATTCATAATTAATTCATAAGAAAGCAGACGCTAATGACTTGAAAAATTACAGACCAATCAGCTTACTGTCCGTTGCTTATAAGGTATTTACTAAGGTAATCGCTAATAGAGTCAGAGCAACCTTAAATTTTAATCAACCAATTGATGAGGCAGGCTTTCGTAAAAGATATTACAGAATATATCATATTCACACTATCAACCAGTCGACAGAGAAATGCGCAGAATATAACCAAACCCTATATATAGCCTTGATTACGAGAAAGCATTTGATTCAGTGGAAATCTCAGCAGTTATACAGACATTGCGGAATCAGGGTGTAGAAGAGCCTTATCTCAAAATACTGGAAGATATATATAGGGACTGCGCAGCTATTCTAGTCCTCCATTAAGTCAGCAATACAATTCCAATAAGGAAGGGCGTCAGGCAAGCAGACACGATCTCGCCAATGCTATTCACCGCTTGTTTACAGGAGATATTCAGAGGCCTGAATTGGGAACAGTTGGGGATAAGAGTTAATGAAGAATACATATATAATCTGCCATTCGCTGATGACATTGCCTTGCTTAGTCACTCAGGAGATGAACTGCACATTATGATAAATGAGTTAGAAAGCGGGGCAGAACAGTGGGTCGAAAAATTAACATGCAGAAAACAGAAGTAATGTTGAACAGTCTAGCATGAGAACAGCAGTTCACAATTGGCAGCGAGGTGTTGGAAGTGGTAGAAAGCGGGGGCAGGGTAGTGACATAGGGCAGGGTAGTGACAGCTGATCCGGATCATGAGAGGGAAATAACTAGAAGGATAAGAATGGAGTGGAGCGCATATGGCAGGTTCTCCCAGATCATGAATGGAAGTTTACTAATATCCCTCAAGAGAAAAGTGTACAACAGCTGTATCTTACCAGAACTCACCTATGGGGCAGGAACATGGAGGATAACGAAAAGGGTTCAGCTTAAGTTAAGAACAACGCAGCAGGAAAGAAAAATGATAGGTGCAACGTTAAGAGACCGGAAGCGGGCAAAGCGGGTGAGGGAACAAACGCCTGTTATGACATCCTAGACGAAATCAAGCGGAACAAATGGGCTTGGGCAGGGCATGTACTGCGAAGGCAAGATAACCACTGGTCCTTAAGGGTAACGGAGTGGATTCCAAGTGAAGGCAAGCGTAGCAGGGGGCGGCAGAAGGTTAGGTGGGCGGATAAGATTAGGAAGTTTGAAGGCATGGGGTGGGCGCAGCTGGCAAAGGACAGGGATAATTGGAGAGACATGGGAGAGTCCTTTGCCCTCCAATGGGCATAGCCAGGTTGATGATGATGATGATGACGACGACTCAAATTCTTGTTAACTATGCTGGTGCTGCGGGAGCAAAACTTAAAGGTGTAGCCAGTTGCTCTGGTCAGACTGAAGACACTTCAGTCTCATCTTCAGCATCAAGCCGCCGCGATGGCTGAGTGGTTATGGCGCTCGGCTGCTGGCCCGAAGGACGGGGGTTCGATCCCGGCCGCGGCGGTCAAATTTCGATGGAGGCGAAATTCTAGAGGCCCGTGTACTGTGCGATGTCAGTGCACGTTAAAGAACCCCAGGTGGTCGAAATTTCCGGAGACCTTCACTCAGCGTCTCTCATAACCAGAGTGGCTTTGGGATGCTAAATACCCATAAACCAAACCAATCGTCTTCAGCATCAATCGCAGAACCCATACGTACAATATTTGCACGCTTTGACAGAAGCTATCAGTCAAGTGCGACGCCTTCAGAAAACCAAGTAATAAATGGCAGGGTTCCGAAGCTGACGATCACAGGGGACACCGTCCAGTCGGAAAACGATGTGCCCCGCCCGCGGGTGAGCGCGAAGGTGGTCATGTTCATGGTCCAACCCTTCTCTTGCCGCACTGAACAAAGGGCATACACTGAATGTGTGCTCAGAAGCCTTATCGCTGCGACAGCCGTACCAGATCCGGCTGCCGGGTGTGCCGATGAGAAATAAACAACGATTTTTAAATTTCCTGCTTAACTAAAGCGATGCAGCCCGTTAGTGATGACCGGACGAAAAGCGTAGACGGAAGTTTGGATCCAGCGTGCTGTTACGGTTGTTTGTGAAGTTATCTTATCGTCGCGAGATCAGCGTGGGCTGAAATGCAAGCATATAAATCCTACCAAACTCTTTAATATCTCATCGGGGAAAAGTCATACAGACTGTCCCTTTTGACAGGTCTGCAGGTTTCGACCTTGAACTAGCTTCTAGAGATGCCGCATTGCAAGCCATTAGTACAGTATTTTGTGTTCTGTGACGATGTCACTCTGATGCAGCTCGCAGATCTCATATTCTGTCTCATTAAGCCATTGCCTAGTTAACCTCCTTGCCTTTCCATTTGTCTTTCCCTCTCTCTCTCTCATTACGCCATACAGGGCGTAGGACAGTTTGCAGGCCTGTGAGTCTTAAAGCAATGACAATGGTTGAGGGCTTTCTTGATTAATAAACACACTGTTGCGGCAACCGTGACTATCGCTCAAGAGCAGTCATTAAGGTCTGTACTGTCGTTGAACCAATTAAACCGCATGTTTTAGAACCGTACTCCTACAGAGGCAGATACGAGCAGATATTTGTAACAAGAAGTATATATATAATATACATCTGGTTGAATGAACTGCATACATGTTCATTATAAACTAACGCAAGCATCTGTTTATATATACTTCTCCTCTTTTGGACTCCTTGGAATATCCTTTGAAACTATCTTTCTTCACCTCATTTTGAGAAGCTAAGTGCCATCTTGCTTCTGGAGAGACTCTGGTATCACTCAAATAGCTATAGAAGAAAGCTGAACTAATCTTGTAGATGTAAATTTATGCGTCGCATTATTACGCAGGTAGTAGTGACAGTGCGTGAAAGAGGATTTGCAGCTTTGAACTTCGTAGGCTTGCCTACATTCCAGGGTATTTTCCATAAGTCAAATATGCACACTAGATGTAAACCGTTCATTCTAATGTCTGACCTTGCAAGTTTCTAGCACCTTTGCCAAATGGTGAGGTATTTACTTAAAAGGCTGCACTGGCAACGGGAAAAGAAAATAAGAAAGAAAAACGTTCCTAAACCACAGTGCATTACAGAACACTGCAGCCCAATCCTTCACATTATGAATCCTCTTGGGCGTGTTATATTAATCAAAGAGGATAGAGTATAAATAAGGAATGCATATGCGTCCGACTTCTTTCTCGGCTTTTTGTTTTCGTTTTGAGCAGCGATATATCAGATTCGAATTCATGACCGTTGTTTCGCAAGCCATTTATGCCAGACAAGAGGACCTTGATCCCTTGTTTAACCCTTGGCCAAAGTATTGACTGAAAAAAAAAACATTTTTTTTATTTTTTTATTATGATCGCCCTACGGCTTCATAGTGAGATGGATATGGATTAGGAAGGCATCATCACATTGGAAGAGTAGGCACTCTATTGATCACTGCAGATGTGAGATAGCTGTGATAGATATAACAGATGTAGCATGTATATGTATTGCATGATAAATACAACAATGACAATCATCATCATCAGCCTTACTACACCCACTGCAGGGCAAAGGCCTCTCCCATGTCTCTCCAATTAACCCTATCCTTTGCCACCTGCATCCACCCTTTGCCTGCAAACTTCTTAATCTCATCCGCCCACCTAACCTTCTGCCCCCCCCCATGCTACGCTTACTTTCTCTTGGAATCCACTCCGTTACCCTTAAGGACCAGCGGATATCTTGCCTTCGCATTACATGCCCTGCCCAAGCCCATTTCTTTCTCTTGATTTCGACTAGGATGTCATTAACCAGTGTTTGTTCCCTCACCCACTCTGCCCACTTCCGATCTCTTAACGTTACACCTATCATTTTTCTTTCCATGGCTCGCTGCGTTGTCCTTAACTTAAGCTGAACTCTCTTCGTTAGCCTCCACGTTTCTGCCCTGTAGGTGAGTACCGGTAAGATTATGCTGTTGTACACTTTCCTCTTGAGGGAAATTGGTAAACTGCCACTCATGATCTGCGAGAATTTGCCATATGCGCTTCCTCCATTCTTATCCTTCTAGTTATCTCCCTCTCATGATCCGGATCAGCTGTCACTACCTGCCCTAAGTAGACGTATTCCGTCACAATTTCTAGGCTCTCGCTGCCAATTGTGAACTGTTGTTCCCTTGCTAGGCTGTTGGACATTACCTTGGTTTTCTGCATGTTAATTTTTAGACCCATCGATCTGCTCTGCCTGTCTAACTCATTGATCATGATTTGCAGTTCACCTCCTGAGTGACTCAGCAGGGCAATGTCATCAGCAAATCGCAGATTATTTAGGTATTCTCCATTTATTCTTATTCCCAACTGTTCCCAATTCAGGCCTCGAAATACCTCCTGTAAAAGTGCGGTGAACAGCATTGGCGAGATCGTGTCTCCTTGCCTGACACCCTTGCTTATTGGAATTGTATTGCTGATTTTATGGAGGACTATAGTAGCTGTGCAGTCGCTATATATATCTTCCAGTATTTTGAGATAAGGCTCTTCTACCCCCTGGTTACGCAATGCCTGTATGACTGCTGAGGTTTCCACTGAGTCGAATGCTTTCTCGTAATCAATGAAAGCTATATATAGAGGTTGGTTATATTCTACGCATTTCTCTATCACCTGATTGATAGTGTGAATATGATCTATTGTGGAATTTCCTTTACGAAAGCCTGCCTGATCATTTGGTTGATTAAAGTCTAGCGTTGGCCTGACTCTATTAGCGATTACCTTAGTAAATACTTTGTAGGCAACGGATAGTAAGCTAATTGGCCTGTAATTTTTCAAGTCCTTGGCGTCTCCCTTCTTATGAATTAAGATAATGTTTGAGTTCTTCCAAGCTTCTGGTACAATGACAATGCTTCAGTTCTTTTCACTTGCGAATGTTTCCTCTCTTCCTATTGGCTCAAGAGCTCCGACGCCATCACTGTTGCTAGGATTGGCTGCCTTGTATGCCGGATGATATGTGAAGAGATCCGAACGAAAAAAAAAAAATTGGCCTTCCTAATCACATTCATAAAGAAGAAAACGCAATAACCTTTAGGCTGCCTGATAAGGTGCCTGTTCTATAATGAGTGTCTAAAGTTCTTGCGATTTTCCCACCAAACTCCGATTGGAACTAGTTTCATTGCCCTTATATGGTATGCTTGAGTCACCACCCTCGAATGTTCGAGTACCTCCCGCTGAATCATCAGATGGGATTACACTAATCTGACGCTCTAATTTTCCTTAGTTTACCCACTCATTTCCATAAATCCACCTTAATCCATTTTCTAGGGTGGGTTACTTCCGAAATAGTTGGAGTTCCTCGGGAATTTTCGGGGGCGGTTCAGCGTCCAAATTTTGGGGGTCCTCAGTTTTTTAAATTTGGTGGTGCCCATGATTGGTCCACTGATGGTCACGTGGGGTTGGTGACGTCACGACCCTCTCAATCACATTCATAGATCGCGGGGAGTGTCCTTACCGCTACTGGCGCAGTGGTGCAGCGATTAAGCCATGCGCCCCTATCCTGGCAGGTGGCTCTTTTAAACACAGCCACCGGTGGGGCTTGTGAGACCCAGGTTGCTCTTCCGGAGCTACAATAATTTATGTGAATTAACTTTATGGCAGCCTGCCACGGTTGGCAGTTTGCTCACAATCTGGAGGGCGCAGGTGGCAACCTGTCAAGGTGGCCAGGTTGTGATGACGTCCCAAGGTCACGTGGCCTCTCTCGACCAGTCAGGAAATTTTGTGACAAAGAGGTCAGAATTTTCTGTGAGTAGAGAGGCTGAATGCTATCGCATTAAAAAAGAATAGCGTGGCATGTAGCTTTGGGCTTATCATTAGCATTTTCTTTTTACGGCAACAACACAGCTCATATTTAACGAGGTGGGGACGTTACGTTGATAGATGCTTCGTCCAACCCGTTGAAAAAGAACACCTTGTTCCTCATGTAGAGTGCAGGTTATAATCCTGAAGCTCTGAAGAAAATAAAGCAATCGACTGATATGAAAGTGTAATTTAGCACATAAAGCAGGACTGGTGGCATTGCGCCAGTGGGCTGCTATGCGTTTAATACGAAGGATATATTTCGGAGAGGAACACGTCCTACCTTGAAAACCCCTCGGGCAGCTCTATGCCCGCGAAGAACGTTCCAAAAGTAAAGAAAATGCGACTAACGTTGTTCCACAGAGTCTTCTCCAGATGGTGCCCGCAAAGAAAATTTAAATTCCTCAATTCATACTTTGCACAACATAGCATTTGTAATGTTAGAATAGATTTTATGCCCGCTACCTACACAGAGGCCCGCAGAAACGCATGATTTATGTTTACGTAATCACTACCCGTACGATTTTTACGCCTCACATTCATCTTCGGGGACACTTCCAGCTGTTCCAGCAGCTGCCACCAGGCGGCTTGGCGCAATAAAGAGAAACCGAAAAAACACGCGGTGCCTGTGACGAAACATGCCGGCCGTTCAGCCTGCGCGCCAACAACCATTCTTTCGTGCAAGCTGGCCCTTTCTGTGCGAGAACGAAGACAGGCTACAGCTGTTACCCACCTGCATACATTGTTCGTTGCTATGGACCTGGCGCGTGCGGTTGATAACCCCTCTTCCTCGCAATAAAGGATTATCTAACAAACTGTTGCGACGGCTGTTCTCTGATGAATGCAAACACATACACGTGACCAACGAGTACCTATCAATCAGTTGCAGAAAGAAAGCATTGCGGATCCTTGATTTTGTAACTAGTGTTTTTAAGGTGGATGCTGGTTCCTTGCGGCCCTTAGCACCTCGAAATTTCACCTGGGCTATGAGAGTCGCCGTTGTGGACAGTCTCCGAATATTTTACGCCATCTGAGGTTTTCACTGTGCAGCGCCACCGAATAACATACAGTAGTCTGTTGCATTTATTATTTTTGCTAATATTATTTTGAGCGGTTCATTTTGAAATAAAATACATAAAGTTAGCAAAAATGTTTTCCTCGCTGCGTCATCTGCCTTCTTAACTAGAAGCACATGAGCTGCAACCAGCAGAAATAAAATGTACAGGGAGGGGAAAGAAAGAAGGGAACGACAGAAATATCGCCTCTAATGAAAAAAAAGAAAAGGTCCCGCAAACTCTGGCTCAGCAGCAGAACGCTTTAGCCACTGGTCTACCGTGACACATAAAGGGGATGCACAAGTAAACCTGTTGTTGCGTGTATGATCAAATGTGATCTTATCGTGAAATGATGCCGTGTTTGAGATGCAGCGCTGCGCATACAAAATGTGGCATTCAACGTTTCGTTTTTCACTTTGCGTGTCTGCTACTGAAATAGGTTACGCTGTCTCAACGACGGGCATTAGAGATATTCAGCATAGTCCTATCCCCGATCTGCTACCGTGGCTCATTTCTGCGGAGACGCAGCTGCGCCAGCGCAGTCGCAGGTGTGCGCCCCTAGGTGTTATTTGCGCATGCGCAGCTGATGCCTCAAGGTGCCGGTTCGTGGTAGCGGTTCTGCTGATCGGGCTATGCTGAATCTCTCTTTAGTGCAACTGTCAAACGGGTACTACGCAGTCGCATGTGTGCCATGTAGCGCCGTCCGCTGACCAAAACAGCACACAAGTGTGCTCCAGAATCTGTCTTGTATGAACGTTGGAAAAAGCGATGCTCGACCGCATTGTGCATGAAATTTCCCTAAACCACCACCATGATTGTGTACGCTACGAAATTGTCAGTAACACTGTGTTGATTTGCCAATCCGCCGAGGGCCCTTCTTCCGTTAATTTTTGAGGAAAGATTTAAGAAAAGACGTCTTTTGCAAAGCAACATGTGGAAAGAAGGCCCTAGCTATGTCGTCACCCCCTCTGCTCTTTCTTGTCTAATTGGCCGCTTTACCCATGAAAAACGAACGTTAAGCATGTTGGCGAAAAGTGCAGTGTGCAGTATGACTTGCCGGTCAAAGATGCCTGCCTTGAATTTATATGTAAACGCCGAGAACAAGTGAACAATTTCCGTCGGGACCTCTGGCAGTTCAATGCTGGGCTTCGAGCTGTGCATGTCTCACCAAACCGAATTGATCGCCGTGTCTCCAGACAAATTACCACGGATTATACGTAAAGCGAAAGAAATGAAAAGATTCAGGGATGCGCAGGGAAGGCGCCTTCGATCAGACGTTTTGGCGGAGTTCACATATAAGAGTAGCACTGCGTCAAAAGGCGTTTGTCTCCGATTTATGGTCCTTTATACGTGAAAATTCGTCGACATCTGTCGAATAAACCTGTTTAAAAGGCAGCCCTCTGTCGTTTCTGTTTTGTCGTCTCTTGTCCCATATTCAAGGCGGGCAATTCGCTGGGCGTTTCGTCCCGCATGCTCTCTCGCAGCCTTTTCCGTCGGTTTCCCTCCGTTGGCGCTTCTAGCGTTTTGCTTCTGCTGCGCCACTTGCTGCTGCCTCCGTCAGCGCCGCGCGTTGTTGCCGCCTCGCCTCTGCTTCAGCTTATCGCTGCGTGCGGCTCCGCCTCGGCTTCCTGATGCCCTGTCCCCTTTGAGAAGTTGCCGCTCTCTGCTGTCGTTACAATTCTGCATTTCAGGCCCATCCTCCGTCGCTCCGCCGCACTCGACGTCGACCCACAGGGTCGGCTTGTCGACTGCAGAGCGCGGATTATTCATCAGCCGTAGGACTGTGTCGCTTTTGAGACACCGCACGTCATGCGTACTGATGGGAGAGAAACAACTTGGAATTTATTTGCTTGAGTTGTTCACACCACGGCCACTGTTTCGTGGCATCTCTGATCCTGCAGTCAACGATAGTTCGAACGCAGTCAGAATTCTGTCGCTTATGTTTTTGCTTTCACGACACGCTAGGAATATGTAACTTTAGACGTTTTTAGCATACCGGAGACGTATACGTATACCGGTTTACCGGTATACGGAGCGGTACCGGAGCGGTATGCGGAGCGGTTTACCGGTATACCGGTTTACGGGTATACTGCATAGCGGAGACATATACCGGTTTACCAGACCACCTCTTGCGCACGCGCAGTGGCATTGTTGGGGTCAGAGGGAGCCACTGCGCGTGCGCAGGCGACGTCCGGTAAACCGGTATACGTCTCCGCTAGTACGTCTCCGGTATGCTAAACACGTCTTTTGACGCAGTAGAGTAGCCTTTATATTTTTTAGTGCAGTAACCCTACAAGGCACATTTTCTGATTCCGGGCATAGGTGCGTATGTCCCTGACACGTGCTTTGAGGCAGGCGACCCACCTGCCCACCGGGCTGTGGGCACCTGTCAGGTGTGTACACCTGGCAGCCTTTCACCTGGGTAAAGGCCTTTAGCCCCTACCCAGATCTTTACCCAAATGCCTTTAGGTCAAAAGGCCTTGTGTTAAAATTCTTTAGGGTGAAGGCCCTCAAGGCAAGTGCCTTTCGGGGTAAAGGCCTTTAAGTATAATGTCATTAAGTCACGCGCCTTTAACACGTAAGGAAAATAAGTGCCCACCGTAACTAGTTCTACTACACGATACTGCGCGCTTAGCCGTGCTAAACCGTCTGCTAATTTTTTTCTCGTTCTTTCGAGAGCAAAAAATAAAAATTCGCGCTGATGTTTCGTCCGTAGATTTACTTAATACTGTTTAATGTGGGTAAAATGTAAGTGTCATGCATGTTTCATCTCGCGTTCTTTGAAACAAAAATTCTCTAATCACGGAAGGACGTGTGGCCATTGCTGAACCCTGTCCTCCCTGCTTCGAGCACGGCAGAAGGCATGACCGAATTTTGAGCGCTGAAAACGGCGGCAGCTTGTTACTAGTGATCGTTTGAAACGAATATAGTTAGAACCGTGGCCTACCTGGACTACGCCCCTCAGTAAAACTAGCTAACGGTCATGCCTGAGATGAACATGCGCTGGAAGCTCAACCTGGAATTTTTGTAATGACGGTGAAAGGCCGTCGTGGGGGCTCATGACGCACAACTGCATAGCTCCGATTCCAAACAGAACTAATGATATGTTGGGAAGCATGTGAGTTCAGTAAGCGCTACACACACGACGACACCCAGATGCGGCCACTGGAGCGACGGCTCGCTCAAGAGGCGAAGAAAGCAGCACCTGCGTTTATCAAAAGTCCACACCAGAGCAAGGTCACTCGCGTAGAGGGTATCCGAGCACACGGAGTCCTCGGAGCATGGAGTACAAGTGAACGAACACCGCCCTCTTGGCGCGTCCAGATAAAGCATCAGTGTTGGCCTACAGGCCACCCGGCTCTCGTGGCCCCTGCGCTTATGCGTACATCGAAATCAGTTGAAGGACTGAAGAGCGCGCGGTCGAGAGGACGAGCCAGCAGGTTAAGGCGGAAAACAGCACACCAGCGGCGGCTCATTCCATGGTGTTTATCCGAAAATGGGTCAGGCACCTCAGGAAACCCAGCTTGCCGCGTGTCTCTAACGAAGGTCGTCGCTAGTGGAAGCGCTGCAGCGGACCAATATGGCACGTGCCACTACATGTGCAGACGACCATTGTTCAGCGAAAAAATAGTAAAACACCATGGAGCCTAAAGAAGCACCACTTACGACAACGATGTTCTTTAGCGTTGCAGGCAAAGAGTGCCTGAGAGATTAAGGAAAAGAAGCAATAGGGGGGGGGGGGGTGGCTTGCATTTTTTTTGAAGTTGCATCTAAACAGGTCTTTATAAATTAAGTGAGCAGTGGGTTGATTTTGAATGCTAGCTTTCTTGCTTGAAGACGATGAAAAATTATCTTGGTCCTTTCCTTCCCTCCTCCCCCCACGTCTCTCTCTCTCTCTCTTTTTTGCTAATGAAAGTTGCAGGCAGGCAGCATTTGTACTTAGCGGCATTTGTACAAGTAGACTTTTTTACTCGCAGTTTTGATTCAAAGTCATTAACCTTATTGTTAGTCAATCCCTACATTTGACGTGTTCTTGAGGTGATCTATTGACATGATCTGAGGTGATCTCTATAACTAAATCGCTTCGAAGCCAAGCTACTGAAGTCAGTGTGGCAAAACCGCATGATAGTAATTGCTATCGTACTGCCAGTGGCACGGGCAAGTCGGTGACAGCGTCTAGTTCCCACAAAATCTAATTATTCCGTACTATAATTTAATCATTGGGGGAAGAGACAGATCAGACTTTTAATGCGATACCATTATATGGCTCAACGGTAAAGAAGCCCGGCGTTGTTGACCGCGAAAGTGGTGGTGAAAAATCTCACATGACGTCACCGTTGTAGGAAAGATAGTTTCTCCGAAGGTGCTGAGAATTCAACCCAGGACTTACAGATTGCGAGGCGAGCATGCAGCCCATGGGCCGCAGAATCTCCTTGCTTCTTAGCGGACAAAGGTTAACCTAGCATATGCGTTGCCTTACGACCGTATGCTGATGAGTAGGTGTGTCAATAAGAAAAGAAGAATGAGAAATAAAATAAAAATGAAATAAATCTAGAAACAATGCTTTCGCATACAAAGCATGTAAATAGTCTTAAGTGCCCTCCGCAATTTTTCCGCATCTTCTTTTATCACGACTACAACCGTATCTGGTTATGTCGGACGTTGCAGAGCGTGGATTACAGTTATTCTGCAATTTTTATTGCGCTGTTAATTGCGCGCATACTCTCCAAGTGAAAATTCTGTCTGACATCCCTGAGTAATGCGAAAGCCCTGAGGGTAAAATAAATGAAAAAATGTTTCCATATCTATCGTGCTGAGTACTATTCCCGAAACATGAATACAAGGTATCACGATTGCTTTGGTTTTTATACGTCTGGAAAACGTGCCGAAATATTCTGCTGGGCACTGTTTTGGCCCAACTGCATCTGTGTGAAGAAAAATTTTGAAAAGTCAAGTCAGAATGGCTGATGAATTACTTTCATAGTATTAAATACGGTTACAAATTTTATGTCTTATAAAGAAAACATACTAATAATGTACCGTCGGCGTCAAAATTGCCCACAGCTCTTGAGCAGTGAGGAGAGGGAAGTAGAGAATGAAATTTAACAGTGACTGATAGTTTTGATAAATAGTCGAGTAATAAAACATCAAACAGACCAATATGAGCAAGACCTTCCTTTTTTTTTATTCACAAGTCGCAGAACTAATCGGAGTGGATCAACACGTTAATTCATTTATGTGGACATTTCCTTCAGCTTGATATTACACCACCCGTCATAATTCTTTAAAACATGCGTCACACCGCTTCAACATTTCCCGCCTGATAAGTGTCCAAAGCGAATGCTACTGAACCGAAAATCCAGGATTTTCAAATCTGCCTCTAACGCTTAACAGGGGCGGATCTATGGGCGACGTTTGGAAGGGGCTGTCGGGGCGGGGTTTTGGGAGGTTCTATTTGCACAGTGTAGTTCTTTAACTTTCTTGTAGAACAAAAAAAGAATAAGGGGCACATTTAGGCTTTCCACCAGAAACATTTCCCGCTTCGGAGGGGGAGGTGGAGGGGCGATTTGATAGGAAACACGACAGTGACCCTCCGGACCCTTCATGCCCATAAACCCGCCCTAGGCACGAATTCAAATATCTAACGTTCCCGCTTCTGCGCAGAAATAACCCTGAGACGTTGCGCCTCTTCAACTGTCATCCTCAAACCCGGGCGAAGTCTTATGAAATATGTAGGGCGTGAATTACACGAGGCCATCGTTTGTTGCAAATAGCTAAGATTCGCACTTCTTTGTACGTCTTTCTTAAAAACCTTAACAACAAGACATCTATTTCTTTTTCTTGATCTGCGGTTGTGGACTATGGGATTTTAACGTCCCGAAGCGACTCGGGCTATGAGAGATGCTTTGCTTCTTTTGCAGCTTAGTTTGAGGAGAAATAGAACCCATAATTTAATAGTTACGCTTAATATAGTCAACTAACTGCGTACTCCTTCGGATGGAAGCGTGAATTCATGCTGATAGTATAGTAACTGCGGGAGTGGCTAGGTGAACTGAGTGCGAGGCATTGGCTGAGAAGTGAATAGGAGCATTGCATATCACTGAGCTAACACTTTCGCGTAGCTCGTAGAGGACACACGAGAAGACAATTACGCGCGACCATGAAACGAAGGCTACGACCGCAAACAAACGCGTTTTGCAAACGCGCCCTTATCGGGTGTTCACGAGCCAACGACTAAGAGCAGCATGCGTACCTCTCTCTATCCATGCACGCTTCGGCCTGTCTATTCCGTGCAACCCTGCCGAAGCCGAAAGGGAGCCATGCACGAACTACGATACGGGCACTATGGGCGCGACTCCTAATTGGTGGATTGTTACGAGGCCAAACGGCACTGTGCGCCAGAGTGCTCCATGTCAATGTCATTCACATGAGGTTCGTTAATAATGTGATGAAATATCAGTTCATGGACATCTTTGCGCTTTGCCTCCATCGAAATATGACCCTTGCTATCGGTATCGCACTTGCGTCTTTAGACTCTGAGCTGGAACGCCGTAGCCGCCAGGACACCGCGAAGAGCATTTCGAGAATCCGTCGAATTAAAATTGGACTGATATTTCCGACGCTGATATTTGGCGAGAAATTCATATTTTCTATGAACCATTCGAAAAACAAATTTCATGGTATATATTTTAAGTGAGTAAATAAAGCTAGTGACAATGTTTGCAACATCAGTAAGTGTGTAAACCGAAGTCTAAATCGGCAGGAATTGACGAGAAAGTGCAAAAGTCAAATGAAAATTAGATGTAACAAACGAAGAGCTGAAACCGAAACGCGTTGTGCGGCGACTAAACTGTCTCTCCGCTGTACGCACATAACAGTGTGCCTGTGCCGCAGTTGCTTATATGAGCGCACAGCAGTTTCCAATCTCTGCTAAGCCGCGTCTCAGCGCATGCAGTCAGATAACCGCACTTAAAGGCCAATTCACGGTTGCGAGCAGCAGAGGTTGCGTTGCCGCTTTGGTCGAAAAGCGTAAGCCGCAGACCCCTGCGCAGGCGACTCGATTTTCTGTCTTCGCGACTGCTAGTCGCAAATCGATAACCAATCAGGGGTGCCGCGGAAATGAACGGAAGCTTGTTCCGCATCCGGCTTCTCGTTGGTGGTAACAGCCAACATCAACAACTCTCATGCCGAACGAGTCCAATTCGGGAAACCAGCCCGCGGGACGGCTTCGATAGTTTGAACATCATTACAGTCGAGCCGCTTCCTGGTCTCAAGCGGCAGCCGGTCACACCCCTTCGCGACTCGCAAGTGTGAATGGAGCTTAAGTTTCACTGAACTGTTGTCCAGCTTGCTCTTGTCAAGTCGTCTTATAAATCGCTATCTCTTGTACATGCAACTAAGAACGCTGAGTGAATGGCTAGAAAGAGTCACCAGTCTCCACACTTGATAAAAACCACAGCGACGCAGCGCAGGCCAAGCAACACTTGCGTCATAAAAGGAGAAAACACAGAAAGGAAGCGTGACGTCCTGATGAGGCGCTCCTTGAGGCTACTAGTGTAAAATGCGCGGTGTCGGCTTAATGTCACGCCATATATAGGAACTAACGAGCAGCCGAGCAGACGTAGGAACACACAGCTACTGAATTCGTGGGCTGCCTGTAAGGAGTGCATGAATGGCATCAGGGTAGGTATTCCTAAGACGAACTTTTGCAGCGCGTGCGACAGGAAATAAAACGTCTTCAGCAGAGCGCATATAGTAGATTCAAAATGCTCTGCTCTTTGTGCTATGCACTTGATGCGCTGGGACGTACACGGCTGAGGAGCGACGACGGCACATTCAGCCTGTTTGTTTCTGCGGATTGATGTTTTAATATCGGTAAGATGCACTGATGCCTCGCAGCGATGGCGTAGAGGTAGAACATCCGCCTCGCGTGCAAGAGGACCGGGGTTCAAATCCTGGTGCCGCGCAATTCTCCACCGGGTTTAAAAAAAAAAGAAAAATCCGCGTGTCGATGGAATTGCATAACCAGGCCTGGAGTGCGGCCTTATCTCGGTGACCAGAACCGACAACGCACTCCCTCACCAGAGCAGGATTTGGCCACCCTGGTGTAGTACTTGGCCACAACCTTCTATGATCAAACCAATTAACCCTCGGCCCTCAGTCCCCAGCGGCTGCAGAGCAACTGACCACGGCGGCGGTCAGACCTGTGACGCAGCGGAGGGTGCTAAGAATCTCTGGCTCCGGACAGGCCGCCATTGGAATCTGAACCTGGCAACGTTTAACGCTAGAACTTTAGCTAGTGAGGCAAGCCTAGCAGTGCTGTTCGAGGAACTAGCGGGAATTAAATGGGATGTGATAGGGCTTAGCGAAGTTAGGAGGACAGGTGAGGCGTATACAGTACTAAAGGACGGACACATACTGTGCTATCGCGGGTTAAAGGATAGACGAGAACTAGGTGTGGGTTTCCTCATTAATAAGGATATAGCTGGCAACGTAGAGGAGTTCTACAGTATTAACGAGAGGGTAGCAGCAATAGTAATTAGGCTGAATAGGAGGTACAAGCTGAAAGTGGTGCAGGCCTACGCACCCACATCCAGCCATGATGACCAGACCGTTGAAAGCTTCTATGAGGACGTAGAATCAGCAATGAATAGAGTAAAATCGCAGTACACTGTACTGATGGGCGACTTCAATGCGAAGGTGGGCAAGAAGCAGGCTGACGACCACGCGGTAGGTGACTATGGGATAGGCTCTAGAAATAGCAGGGGAGAGTTATTAGTCGAATTCGCGGATAGAAATAATTTACGGATCATGAATACTTTCTTCCGCAAACGAGAAAACAGGAAGTGGACCTGGAAGAGCCCCAATGGTGAGATTAAAAATGAAATCGACTTCATACTATGCGCTAAACCTGGCATCATTCAGGATGTGGCCGTCCTCGGAAGGGTGCGTTGCAGCGACCATAGAATGGTAAGGTCTAGAATTAGCTTAGACTTGAAGAGGGAACGGAAGAAGCTAGCGAAGAAGAAGACCATTAACGAGTTAGCCGTAAGAGGGAAAGCACAGGAGTTTAGGATAGCGCTGCAAAACAGATACTCGGCTTTAACTGAGGAAGATGATCTTGATGTTCATTCAATGCACGATAACCTGACATCAATAATTACGGAGTGCGCAGTAGAAGTAGGCGGTAGGACAGTTCGAAAAGATACCGGGAAGCTATCTCAGGTGACGAAAGATCTGATTAAGAAGCGCCAAAACATGAAGGCATCTAACACTACCGATAGAATAGAACTAACGGAGCTATCAAAGTTAATAAATAAGCGCAAGGTAGCCGACATAAGGAAGTTTAATATGGAGAGAATCGAGCATGCTATAAAGAACGGAGGTAGCCTAAAAACAGTGAAGAGGAAACTAGGCATAGGTAAAAACCAGATGTATGCATTAAGAGACAAGCAGGGCAATGTCATTAGCAATATGGATAAGATAGTTAACGTAGCCGAAGAGTTCTACACAGAGCTGTACAGTAGCCAATGTAATCAGAGCGCCAATGAGAAAGACAGCAGTGCACAGCAATGCGTCATCCCGCCAGTAACGAAAGATGAAGTAAAGAAAGCCTTAGAAGCAATGAAAAGGGGAAAAGCAGCTGGGGAGGATCAGGTAACAGCAGATCTGTTGAAGGATGGAGGGGACATCGTGCTAGAAAAACTAGCCACCCTGTATACGCAATGCCTTATGACCTCGACTGTACCAGAAGTTTGGAAGAATGCAAACATTATCTTAATTCATAAGAAGGGAGACGCCAAGGACTTAAAAAATTACAGGCCGATCAGCTTACTATCCGTTGCCTACAAAGTATTTACTAAGGTAATCGCTAATAGAGTCAGGGCAACGTTAGACTTTAATCAACCAAATGATCAGGCAGGCTTTCGTAAAGGATATTCCACAATAGATCATATTCACACTATCAATCAGGTGATAGAGAAATGTGCAGAATATAACCAACCTCTATATATAGCTTTCATTGATTACGAGAAAGCATTCGACTCAGTGGAAACCTCAGCAGTCATACAGGCATTGCGTAATCAGGGGGTAGAAGAGCCTTATGTCAAAATACTGGAAGATATATATAGCAACTGCACAGCTACTATAGTCCTCCATAAAGTCAGCAATAAAATTCCAATAAGGAAGGGCGTCAGGCAAGGAGACACGATATCGCCAATGCTGTTCACCGCATGTTTGCAGGAGGTATTTCGAGGCCTGAATTGGGAACAGTTGGGAATAAGAATAAATGGAGAATACCTAAATAATCTGAGATTTGCTGATGACATTGCCTTGCTGAGTCACTCAGGAGTTGAACTGCAAATCATGATCAACGAGTTAGACAGGCAGAGCAGATCGATGGGTCTAAAAATTAACATGCAGAAAACCAAGGTAATGTTCAACAGTCTAGCAAGGGAACAACAGTTCACAATTGGCAGCGAGAGCCTAGAAATTGTGCCGGAATACGTCTACTTAGGGCAGGTAGTGACAGCTGATCCGGATCATGAGAGGGAGATAACTAGAAGGATAAGAATGGGGTGGAGCGCATATGGCAAATTCTCGCAGATCATGAGTGGCAGTTTACCAATTTCCCTCAAGAGGAAAGTGTACAACAGCATAATCTTACCGGTACTCACCTACGGGGCAGAAACGTGGAGGCTAACGAAAAGAGTTCAGCTTAAGTTAAGGACAACGCAGCGAGCCATGGAAAGAAAAATGATAGGTGTAACGTTAAGAGATCGGAAGCGGGCAGAGTGGGTGAGGGAACAAACACGGGTTAATGACATCCTAGTCGAAATCAAGAGAAAAAAAATGGGCTTGGGCAGGGCATGTGATGCGAAGGCAAGATAACCGCTGGCCTTTAAGGGTAACGGAGTGGGTTCCAAGAGAAAGTAAGCGTAGCAGGGGGCGGCAGAAGGTTAGATGGGCGGATGAGATTAAGAAGTTTGCAGGCAAAGGGTGGATGCAGCTGGCAAAGGATAGGGTTAATTGGAGAGACATGGGAGAGGCCTTTGCCCTGCAGTGGGTGTAGTAAGGCTGATGATGATGAAGATGCACTGGGGGTGTTGTCCGTGTCGATTTATTTATGCAACGCAACTGTTATCACTGTTTGGCATCGAAATGAATAAGACGCCATGCCTCGGTTGTTTGGCAGATGGCTAAGAACGAATCGCTACCCCGCTGGGCTACAACTACTGCGCTATTCATTCGGATCCAGAGCCAGCGCTTCAAGAGTGCGATGACCGGCTCGCTGAGAAGGACAATATAAAACAAAAACTCCCTTGCAAGTGAATCAGCCATTCTGTCTCCGGAAATGATACCCAGTCGACGTGAACGATGTGGTGCAGGGCTTACGCTACTGCAAAAGTGAGGAATGAGGCTGGGATCGTTGCACGACCAAACTAGAGGTGTCTTTTGGTGTGTTCCACGGCTACCCGCGTTAAAGCATGGTGTTAAAGAGTGGCGGCGTCGTTGTGCGACAGGTACTGACGTCATGCTGGGTGGTGTTTCGAAGTAAGGTCCTTATAAGCTACCTCTTAGAATACCTCGATATGCAGAGCTGAAAAGCAAACAACTTCCTCCGGTGGGTTTCACTGTGCTATCTGGCCTAGTTTTTAAGGGAGTAGAGAACGTGAATTTGCTGTAAGCCTTGTTGCATCGATGCTTTGTGCCCAAACTGAGTGCTGTATTGAAGAAAATGTGCAGCGGCATGTGTAATTAGCGTTGTGAGAGGGCACGCGGCTGTGATCATTTTGCTGATGGTCTCGTTCCGTTGTAGTTTTCGGCCAACAAGATGTAGGGTCTGACACTACATCCGAATGAGAATTCGGGTTCAAGGCTTGGCTCTGCCATCCTGAAGTACGAAGACAAACAAAACCCGGGTCATCCGTGCCCGTTTAGCGTGTATTTCTTCAATGTGATGGTTTGGTTCAGCGCTGAACGAGGTGCTTCTGTGCCAGTGGGAGTGCATGAGCCTTGTATTTTGCAAAATATAGCCAGGATTTTCGAAAACGTTCGGGGATGACGCTGGTGATGGCGTCTGCACAGTTGCATATGTCGCTGGTCACTGCCCAAGTCATGATGTCATCTTTAAAAATATCTGCAAGGAGCCGGGTACCAATGTTAGACGAGGGCAAATTGGAGCCATGAAAAGGGAAAGTTATACAAGGAAAACGCATGTGGTGTGGTCCACCCGCTAGAGGACTGCCTCGAGGGGTCACAGGATGGGAAGGGAACTGCCAGATGCAAAGTGCAGTTTGTGAGCTTCTAGAAAGGAAACATCGTTCGGCGCTGAGCAGAAGTCTGCGTGGCTGTCGTGATCGCAGCTTTGTTACTAAGTTGCCAGCGAGCGGGATTCTGCACTCGGTCAGAATGAGAAGATTCTTCCTGCCCTGGGGCTCTCCGTTGAGCCTGTCACACGCATCTAGAAATGGCGTGAGCAGAGACAGCTCCAATGGCGGATGAGCGATTTCTCACATGTCGCTGTTTTGGGTGCAGCGATGGTGATAGCAAGCGCGTGAAACATGTTAGGAATACTGAAAATCTCTCGGCTTTCTGCATGAGCAGAAAGAGGCGGCGGATTAGGCCATAGGCGAGGAAGAAGAGGCTGCGTTTTATACTGAGACGGGGTTTAAACCAGCCCTCAAAGGGGTGTAGGATAATGCGGTGGCAACATGCCATGTGCAGTGTCTAACTGCTTTTGATAAGCTTCCCGGCTTGTGGCGTTGAAGAGAGAAGTCGAAAATTGGAGTTCACTTTTGGAGATTTTCTGCATTTTAGGCGCAGGAACACTGCAGGGGTCCTAGACTGTGTTGAGGAAGGAAAGGCCCTCCAGTGTTGTATCAAACAGATTCCATGACGCTGTGTGTCCAGCACATAATGAGAAACCGTGTTCCCCATCATTCCACCCTGCCCTCCATTTGTCGCTATATATATTTATGAGTTTTGCTCATGTACCTTCCCATTTGCTTCGTTTCGGATCCTCATCCCCCTCCCTTCGTAAACCAACCAGCTTAACTGGACATCGTTTCCAAGCGCTTTTTATGTCAAACTGCTCGATGGAGACAAGCTGTCTCATTTGCAGTAAAACACGCTGCACAGCAAGTTCGTGTATGTTTTGTAGCAAAAACTCTTTCGCTCTTTTGCTATAAAGGGAAGCAACTGCAATGCACTTTTAAAGCGGTTTATTTGCCGTCTTATTGATCCGTGAAGTGTGGGGGATAATAGGACGTGCTCAGGAATCAAAAGAGGAGGGTCACTGGAAAAATGCAGCTTTCTACTATGGCCAGTGATGGCCAGCGTGGCGGACGGGCGCGAATTCCTATGTAGCTTTAAGGAGCCATGGCAGCTGTGCCGGACTGGGGAATGCACACCATGGTTTGATCGTTCCCGCGGAGTATTTGAAAAACACCTTCAATTCTGGTGGCCTTCGACATTCTGATAACCTATCTGGTGGCTTTTAGGAGACTATAGTACTCTTCTCGAATGAGAAATTTAGTTTATGCTATTGTCACAAGAAAGGAACGTAGAGTGAATTTGGGAGATTATGAGGTCTTACTGGCGGCATAAGTCACATTAAGAAACTAAAATGCGTAAAATGTGCGGAGGCAAACAGGGTCGCCGTTAACGAAATGCATTCGGCTTTTATTCAAGAAAGCGAGAGTGACTGGCCCTGAAGATCGGGGGATTAGATGCAACTAAAAATACTGGGGATTTTACTGTCCCGAAGCGCCACATAACAGAGCGCACCGACGTTTTTGTATTTCACCTCTGTCGAAATGCGGCCGCCGCGGCCGGCATAGATCCTGCGAAGTTGGGATAAGAAGCCGAACGCAAAAGCTCCTGAGGCACCACGGCGGATAAATGCAAGTGCATTTTATTCCCGTGCAAGACGTAGCACAAATGGAAATAGAGGGAGCAGAATAAAGATCTGGAGGAAACTCGTGGCACGCCTCACGAACAGCTGCGCGTTAGTGAAAAAAGATAATCCCTAAAAGTGGATTACTGATAGCTTTGCTATTCTGAGCAAGCTGTGCATCATTCATTTTTTTTCTGAGGTTGTTTGATAGAGAAAAAAAAGTGGCCTTCGATTTACCTGGTTAAGCTGTAAATGCCACTAAGGTGCGCTAGCACATTTTCCCTTGTTTAGCAGTGTTTAACTTTGTTTACCTTGAAAATTCGAGTTTAACCCCGTGTTCTTGCAGTTTTTCCTCGGTTTTTCTCCTGCCATAAGCCACCTGAGCTGTTCGTTGCGATTTGAGTCATTGTCCCCTCCGTTTCACGTTCTTTGAATTCACTTGTGCTCGCCTCTCTACGGCACGTTCCTCCGGCGACATGTTCATTCGCCTGTTCTTTTTCTGCTCTTCTACTTCACTTTTCTCGCTAATCATCTGTTTCCAGATCCCGTTTAGTGAGGTTATACTGTCTTCGCTGCTCTCCTTCGGCTTGTCGCCTCGCTATGCCCATTTGGTCGGTTGACTCATGTTGGCGCTCTCTTCTTTTGCGTTGCTGCTCAGCTCACCGAGCATGTCTTGCGAAGGACCGGCCTCAGCCATGATTTCCATTTGATGCACAGCATGTTCCTCCTTCAACTTCATCCTTCGCCACTTATTTCTGGCATCAGCATGCAACCGGTCTTCCCGCTCTTCATCTGAACGCTGTCTATGCACTCTGCTGCAGTTAACGCGGTGCTCTCCTCCCACTGGCTGCAGCTGACGCGCAGCTTTTCCGAGCTGACCCGAGTTACTCCGAACTTCACCACGGCACATAACGGCTTTATCGCTAGTGACAATTCTAGTGCTAGCGCAGGAAACCGTGTAGAACTTAATTTATACCGCCATTCTTAGAAAAAGAACAAGTACTCACAGGATGTTAAAACTCAGAACACGATCCCCTCAATTCCCATCGTCTCCATTTAAAGGGCCGGCTGACCCTTCTGAAGGTGCCCTGGACTAAGGTGTTGTTTGATAATAAATGCTTCTCTCTTTGTGTTTTCAAGTAACCCGCTACAAAAGCCGGGATATAACATCGCGCCGCCAGTTCTACTGCGGCATCATGTGGGAAATGGGCAATTTATTATGAGGCACCATCCCAGTATGGCGACAAATGGCTCTCCTATACTCGAAAATCGGGTCGATCGGCACCATAGTTCGTCACTCTTTTATTCGCTACTCTATTTTTCTTGATTCGTCGTATGCTACTGCTGGCCTTTTGTCCTCCCTCAGAAATTGATGTTCGCTTTCTTGCAACACTCTAACAAAAAATAGAAGAGTGAAACCCAGACGATATGTCTACTTAAAACGACGACGATTCGAATCTGGCAAACTGCTTTCAAAGGCAGCGGCTATCTCTAATTTACGCCCAGCTGAATCTGGTCCTCATAAGTTTTGCGCATTTTCCTCGAAGGGTTACATGAAAGCACGTCTAGGTATAAAAGAGAAAAAAAACATGCAAGAATAAAAGGGGAAGTTTAGGAACAACTAAAATAAAGATTCTTTGGGACACGCACTGAACGTTATCTTGTCTGGAGAGCTAAGATAAAAAGAAGATCGAGCATTGAGTCTGGGTACGGCAAGAAGGCAACAAAATGAGAAAACAAACTGGTACGCGCTGCTGCTTGCGGACTCCAAGAGTGTACTTCATCCACAGCGACGTGTAAGCCTTGGAAGAAAGTGCGAAGCAAAGAGGTGGCAGCGGACGTTTAGTGATGAACGTTGGATGAAGTGAAGCGCGCACCACAAACATTTATGAAGGATAGCAGACGTTCTCCTTTACTTTTTTTGGTCGCCATCTATGTTTTAACCACATACATCTACGTCGGTGCTGTTTCTGACCTCAGCACTACTCTGATCAGGCTGTTCGCTTGCTCTATACCTCGTAGTTTGCGTTGTCTGGAATTTTTAAATGTTTTATATGATGCTTATGGCTGTCAGTCGCGTTGAAGTAGAGGGATTATAACTAATTGCAACCACCTTGAGTATATTGAACGTACATCGAAATATCGGTACCAAGGTGTTTCTCCGTTTCGTCTGCATTTAAGTGTAGGAGTAGTTCGGCGGAGAAATGCAGGCTTTTGTATTTAGGAAGCAAACAGGAAAAGAGGAGAGAAAAGTTAGGCTAAGTTTCTCTACCAGGTCGGGTGTGAACATGAAACCTAAGCCCTTGTCTTTTGCATTACTATTTAAAAAACGTTGCGATATAAGCGAAATAGAAAATCCTCTTAAGAAGTATCCTCGGGCTCCTTTTCGAGTCTCCAGCTCTGTCGGCTCTAGCAAGTGGGAGTTGGAGTCATCCTTTCTTATCAGTTTTAATACGCTTGGCAGCTGCGGCTCTGCCGATAGGGATTAGTTCTCCAAGTTAGTAAAGAGTCTGGTTTTCCACATAATGCTGCATTGGCTATATCTTTGTGAAATAAGGCTTAATTCAGAATCCTTGAAGCTATTCTGAGTGTCTCGTCGTCTGCAACCACCACACCTTGCTTTAGAAAAAAAAATAAAAAGATGCAAGGGTAATAGTTACTTAATATTTGCGTGCTAAAACAACATTGCATGTCCCAAGGCCAGTGGAGGACTGCGGATTAAGTTTGACCATCTGGGTTCCTTTAACGTGTACTGACGCTGCGCTGCATACGACCGTTTGTTATTTTGTTTTTGTTTTTCATTTCACCTCAGGTGAAATGCAGCCACCGCTGCAGGGATCGAACGTATCCGTGCTCAGCTGCCGAATGCAACGCCATAGCCACTAAGCCACAGTGGCGACTTCGCTCCTGGATAAGTAATTGTGAACTTAACACAAAGAAAATGCGTGCATGATTACGTACACAGTTTGTCACTAACATGCAAGCCGCCGGGTTTACTTATTTCCTATCTCATTGTTGCCTGCGCCCCAGATCTCTTGACTGTGAGGGACATCTTATCCCCACGACTCGAGAACTTAGGAGGGCCAGGGCTACCACAAAAGTGTCACTACTTGGATAAGAAGTAAACACAACGGAATGCTCTTTTTTCAGTAAGGCTCGGCCCGAAAAGCCCACATGGCAAAATGCCTATATCAACAAAATTACAGCCCATTTCGCAATGCAGTCTCTTGATGGTAACCATCACTACTTCTATATGTTCTCAACGCGACTCAGGCTGTGCGGAACGCCGTAGTAAAAGGCTACGGATGATTTCGACCACCTGTGGTTCTTTAACGCGCTCTGATATCGCACAGTACACAGGTCTCTAGCATTTCGACTCTGCCGAAACGTGACCGCCGTGGGTTGGATCGAACCCGCGATTTTCGTTTACTGTGCAATGTCAGTGCACGTTAAAGTTTGCCAGCAAAATTAATTGAAGCCCACCATTTGGGAGCATCGCATAGCCTTAAACCCTTTGGGGCGTTAAACCTAAAAAAAAAACAAATCAAATGGCCCATAATCCTGTTTGCTGACTCATTCAAGCATATACGCATTTTCGATAGGGCAATAAGAAAAAAAAAGACACACTGTCAACTCTAATGATAAAAGTAATGAGTCTTTTAGAAAAGAAATGGCAATGCCATGGGTTCAAAGTTGCATCTTTACGTTGCACGGCCTCAGCCAGACTGAGCCGACATTTCTTCTGTGAATCAGCTTAGACTGAATTTCGGCGTTCCGAAAATATATCATGGAACAAAGAAAGCTATTTCATACTTCAGTACGTGTAACAGCTCGTGAGCTGTTCGTGGTGCGTGTCAAAGGAAAATACGAAAATCCGTCCTGGTAGTCTGCAAAAATCAAGAGGCATAAGACTCTCTGAAACAAGTGACATTCTGTCTGGCGCCCGAGTGTGCCACTGGAAGCACCAGAGAGCAGGAGAGAGAAAATGTAAGCGCAGTGGTTAACTTACCACAACACAAAGATTATTCATCAAATTGTTTTTATGGGTATGTGTTTTGTGCCGCATGATAGCCTCTGCAGTGCAATGCGCGCTATGGCTGGAGTGGGTTAAAGAAAATAGTGCAAGACACACATTGGCGTATGATTGTTGTGTCTAAGACCCTTGGCCGCAGGTGGACATTCACAAGATTTAAAGGATCCTGAATTTGGGTGTGGGATTTGTTAATGACAATTATTTCAGAAATATTAGTGTCGCCGCTGCACAGGATAACCTTGGATGGGAATCACTCCAGCTTCGAAGGAAATCTCATAGACTAAAATTCCTCCACAGTGCATTCCACACAAAAACTGGCATTAATCGGGAGCATTATCTGCGTCATTTCGACAACGTCTCACTACGTCTTGATCAAGCCTATAAAATTAAAGAGATCAGATGTAAAACGAACTTCTTCAAGATGTCCTTCTACCCCAAAACAAATCGCGAATGGAATAAACCACCAAATAATGCGACAATTACCTTCACTGGTGTATTTTTTTCCACTTTGTGGAACGTGCATTGCAGTTAAGCCCTCCTTCTTTAATGGTTGTAAATGTGTTGCCTGTATAGTTGTTTGATGGTATGTTCCGTCGCGAACCGACCCAGGTTATAACTGTCTTCGACAGAGCAGAAAAAAAAGCAGAATTTTAACATGTATTAGTGCGTGCGTAGCGAGATGTCATGTTTAGGTCATGATCTCTTCTCGTTTATGACTACGATGATTCAGGTGCGAGAAACTGAAGATGCACTGTAAGCGTTTTGACGATTGAGAGCGGCGATGTGAATAGAGGGGGTTAGGTTCAAGGAGGGAAGTGTAGAAGAAGGCGAACAGTCTCGATTATAACAATAGCATATAAAATGCACAACTTTCTTCTAGACTGATTCTAACTTGTTAATCTCTAACTGCTTATACGGGCTCCAAACTACAGATACATAATCAAGTATGGGGTGGATTACAGATTTACACATTAGTAACTTTGTGTCTTTTGCAGAACTGGTTAGCGTTCGCCGTGGGGAACCAAATTTTTTTAGTGCTTATTACAGATGTAATCAACTTGTTTAGACCATGACATGTTAAGCGTAAATTTACACCAAGATACTTGTTTGTACTCAGAAACCATATCGACGGCACGGCCATGGAAAGAGTAACTGCAATGGGAGGGGAAAGATTTCTTAGTGAAAAACATTCAGACGGTTTTATCAAAATGAATGTCAATTTGCAAGGAGTTGCACCAATTGAACAACCTAGAACTTTTGGAACCGATAATGACCAACAAAACATAATCATAGCATAGAGGAAGAAATCAGCGCAAAGATGAATGTCGGAAGAAATGTGGGGGTGCAAATTGTTCATGTGGGATAAAAAAGTAGCGACCCAAGGAAGGAGATTTGGGGCCCTCCTGACGTCCCATCAACCGCAGCGGACTATGTAGAACGGCAAGAGACAACTAGGGAGCGAAGTTAGAGAAAGCTTGAAATATGTTTAACTAAATGAGGATTACTTAGTACAGCTTTAAGTTTGGCAAGAAGTTTAGAGTGAAGTATGGTTTCAAATGCTTTCGAGAAATCATTACCAGAATTTCGGGACAAGCGCTTCTAGTTCCGTTGGCTGCCACCCACGTGCCGCATGGCTTTGAACGCTCAAAAATGTGACGTTGACATCAAACATGACGTAAGGAAGAAAGAGAATAACCGAATGGCCGCAGGGGAACAGAACTCGATAGGGCGCTAGGCTTAGCGGCAATGGTTGGTGACTGTCCCAAATTCCTGGTAATGCTATAAAAACGACATCAGCCTGGTTGAAACATTAAGGTTAAGTGAACTAACTATAAGCGTGAACTCAGCTAATTATGTTACCCTTGCTAGAACCGCGCATAAAACGCTCGTATGTTAGACAGCAACTTATTTCATTCCAGGAAAAGCATGATGTGCTTAGAGCGACGTGTTCCAGCATTTTGCATGACTGTGATGTCAAAGAAATTGGCCTGTAGGTCGACAGCTACTGCTTATCGCCGGATTTATAAAGGAGTACTTTGGCTAACTTCCGTTAAGAAGGAAGATTGGCAGTTGATAAGAAGTTTTTGAATATGATTGTCAGATATTTTGGTGACCACATGGAATAAATAAGCAAGAATGCATTGTGTTCCAAGTTTAATATAAGGTTCAGAATGCCTTCACTAGTTACCTGAGCGTCACTGATTGCTTCAGAAGAATTTATATAAGCAAACGGCGGGATGAAGTTCTAATTGGTAACAAACACCGACTGAAAATATTTCTTGAAAACATTTGATATTACCGCCAGGTCACTGATGACGTCATTATATATTCTGAACGAAATGGATGAAGCGTCGTGAGGTTAAATAGAACACCAAAGATTTCAGGGGTTAGTTCTGAACAGATGGTGCAGGTTAACGTGAACAAAAGTAATCTTCAGTCGTTTGCAACTAAAGATTGCAAAAGTTATTTCTTTTTGTTTTGAGCAATCTCTTTTCCAGGAATTCGGTACGGCGCCAAGCCAGTGTCGCTAAGCCTAGTGGACGGTCACATTTTGTTATGCAGCCTCTCGACCACTGTCGTGTCTTCGCACGTAACGAATGATGTCATTGTCCTATGTTTTAGTCTTCAATGCCATGCGCTTTGTGGTGTGAAGCCAAGGGAACTGAAGCGTTTGTCTCAAATTTCTGGTAATGATCCCAGGTTTCGGAATCGATGCTTTCTTATGGAACGCTCAAACCTACGAACGCGACGAGACGATTGCAAGATGTCCTAGTCATGTTTGGAATGTTGCTATTTCTTTTCTTAGTTGTGACCACATGGAATAAATAAGCAAGAATGCATTGTGTTCCAAGTTTAACATAAGGTTCAGAATGCCTTCACTAGTTACCTGAGCGTCACTGATTGCTTCAGAAGAATTTATATAAGCAAACGGCGGGATGAAGTTCTAATTGGTAACAAACACCGACTGAAAATATTTCTTGAAAACATTTGATATTACCGCCAGGTCACTGATGACGTCATTATATATTCTGAACGAAATGGATGAAGCGTCGTGAGGTTAAATAGAACACCAAAGATTTCAGGGGTTAGTTCTGAACAGATGGTGCAGGTTAACGTGAACAAAAGTAATCTTCAGTCGTTTGCAACTAAAGATTGCAAAAGTTATTTCTTTTTGTTTTGAGCAATCTCTTTTCCAGGAATTCGGTACGGCGCCAAGCCAGTGTCGCTAAGCCTAGTGGACGGTCACATTTTGTTATGCAGCCTCTCGACCACTGTCGTGTCTTCGCACGTAACGAATGATGTCATTGTCCTATGTTTTAGTCTTCAATGCCATGCGCTTTGTGGTGTGAAGCCAAGGGAACTGAAGCGTTTGTCTCAAATTTCTGGTAATGATCCCAGGTTTCGGAATCGATGCTTTCTTATGGAACGCTCAAACCTACGAACGCGACGAGACGATTGCAAGATGTCCTAGTCATGTTTGGAATGTTGCTATTTCTTTTCTTAGTTGTGACCACATGGAATAAATAAGCAAGAATGCATTGTGTTCCAAGTTTAACATAAGGTTCAGAATGCCTTCACTAGTTACCTGAGCGTCACTGATTGCTTCAGAAGAATTTATATAAGCAAACGGCGGGATGAAGTTCTAATTGGTAACAAACACCGACTGAAAATATTTCTTGAAAACATTTGATATTACCGCCAGGTCACTGATGACGTCATTATATATTCTGAACGAAATGGATGAAGCGTCGTGAGGTTAAATAGAACACCAATGATTTCAGGGGTTAGTTCTGAACAGATGGTGCAGGTTAACGTGAACAAAAGTAATCTTCAGTCGTTTGCAACTAAAGATTGCAAAAGTTATTTCTTTTTGTTTTGAGCAATCTCTTTTCCAGGAATTCGGTACGGCGCCAAGCCAGTGTCGCTAAGCCTAGTGGACGGTCACATTTTGTTATGCAGCCTCTCGACCACTGTCGTGTCTTCGCACGTAACGAATGATGTCATTGTCCTATGTTTTAGTCTTCAATGCCATGCGCTTTGTGGTGTGAAGCCAAGGAAACTGAAGCGTTTGTCTCAAATTTCTGGTAATGATCCCAGGTTTCGGAATCGATGCTTTCTTATGGAACGCTCAAACCTACGAACGCGACGAGACGATTGCAAGATGTCCTAGTCATGTTTGGAATGTTGCTATTTCTTTTCTTAGTTGTGTTAGGAACAAAGCATTGAATACATGAATTTACGAGATGTTTAGAGTATTTTACAGAGCAGTTCATATTCTGGTTTGTGAGAGTGCACCAAGCTCATCGAAACGTTTAACTAAAACATTAAGAGAGTGGTTATCCGCGCGAGTGAATACAGGAAAGCTAGTGAACGTATTGGGTGATTTGGAAGTTCGGACAAAAGAGCGATACTAAAATGTCTTTCTGCACAAGCGTAGATAATTGGGCTAGATGGTGTCAGTTCATCATGAGAAGCATCGTGACAGACGGGTCTAAAGGAAGACGGACAACAAGAGCATTGAGGTAACTGAGTGTCCGAAAGTCCATCCTTTAGGCAAGAAGTATCTTTTTTCAGCTATATTAGCGATTAAAAAAACTAAGTCAAGGACGTAATTAAGCCTGGTGGCACTAGAAACAACCTGATTGTACCCAAAGGAGAAGAAAGCGTTTATTAGCTCTTTACAAATCGCTATGTCACGACCGACTGCGGACCGTGATGGCCAATGGATACCAGGAGCGTTAAAGTCTCCCATGCAGATAAATCTTGATGAAGCAATATTGACGTCGCTCATAAAATTTAAAGCAGCATGAAGGACATCAACGGAAGAGCGAGGTGCACGATATATAACACTAATTTCAATACACTCATTATTGAAGTAAATTTTACACCGCAGGGAATCAGTTTCTGCGGGAGAAGGCAAAACTGAAAATCGTAGATCCTACAGGGTAAGCTGTGCGACACCGCCACCGGTGCCATAATTCCTGTGAACTCAGAGTCGTGTATACCATTATAGAGCCATTTCTCAGTAATGCCAATATTATTGCATGGGGAATGATTATTAATAAGAGACAATAAATCTGGAAATTTTTTAACAATACTGCGAGCGTTAATATTCAAGGCAACAAAGTTACCAAAAGTAGGCGGAACGAAGCCCGGGAGTGGATGAGGCGGAAGTCGAAGATCCATACACAGAAGATTTTAACAGGTTGATTAGACGCTTTACTAATGAGTTTGAAGCGCCATTCCAGTTATAATGGACCTTGTCAATGAAAACAGGATCATATCACAACTTCACGACAAAATCGTTGTTACAATTTTGCCTAGATTGTCCCACAGTTTTTTTCAAAAATAGACTGAAGGCATGCAGAGAACTCTACACTAATTAAGGAATTAGAACCACTGTGTTTCGATATGTTTTTAGGACCTCGGAATTGTGTCTAATTTGAAAAACATTTATAATAACGGGACAGGTATAGCCAGTGCGTAATCTACCGAGTCTGTGCCAGCGTCCTATATAAGGACAGCTAATTTAAAGTTTTCAGTAAATAGAAGTTAAACGTTAGTCAACAGCGTACCCAGCGTTTTATTCCGGTCTTCCAAAATAACACGTAAAATAAAATTATTTCTTGACGTATGATTTTTGAGGTTACCATGTTTTAAGAGCACGTGAGTTAGTTTAGAATATATATAAGGAGTTGATTTCAGCATGTAAATAACAAATTAAACTGGAGTCTGAACACAGGTGAGGACTCTTGTGCAGCTACAAGTGACTGTAAACTGTAAAGCCTGTAAAGCATCAAAGGGCAGGCAGCTACGTGCTGAAATAACTTGATGTCCGAAATACCTCGAGGCAACTGATCCGGCCCTGTCAGTAGTTTAGAGAGCACTTCAGGCACAAAAGGAGCGCCATTGTCATGTCGTACAATGGGAGAAAGTACATCAGAAACCTTCTAGAGCGGAACTGAAACTAGATTCCTCGACCGGCTTGTAGGTCTATCAACAGAGCGGCTGCTCTTATTAAAGCTTGCTAAGTTTTTGCGAAGTGCCTGGATTGAGTTCCACATCGCCGCTCAGGAGTAGACTTGAGCAATATAACGCGTGTGAGCCCCAGGACACTAGCCTGTGTGGGAAAGAGCAGCAGCAGATAGTGATAATCAGAGCAGATACTCTCAGCATTAGAATTGTAATATACTTGCACGAACCGCAAGAAACAGTTACACACCGAGCTGGTGCCGCTTCAGCCTAGCCTACTGAAGAATGAATCCACGCGCAGGGCATTTATACCTTTGGCGGTTGACGTCACAGAGTGGAAGTTGTCGATTACTGGCCTGCGAAGGCAGTAATCGCGCGCCCCGAGCCGAGGGACAACGAAGGGGAGAAAATGACTACTGAAACAATCAGGCCACCCCCGCAAAAACGCAAAGGGGATGAGACGGACCCGCTGGTGGCACTCGAAAGTAGAGTAGAAAAGAAACTAGAGGCTAGAGATGCTAAGTACGAAGCAAGATTCGAAAGAATCGAGACCCTCCTCACCCAACTAATGGGTGCAATGAATCAAATACAGACGCAACTCGCGCAATTCACTGCCGTGCAGAACGCCTTCAACGAGAGGCTAACTACATTAGGAAAGACGGTTACTCAAATACAGCAAAATGGACAGGCGCAGCAAAAATGAAAACACTCTGGTGTGGCAGTGGAACTGCCGCGGTTTCCAACGCAAGCGAGCGCTCTTGCAGCAGCACTTAGAGCAGATTGAAGAAAAACCTTTAGCTATAGCCCTTCAGGAAACGGGAAAGGGACCACCAAAATTATCGGGATATCAAGCGTTCCACAGTGACCGAGGAGAAAAATCTCGCGTCTCCACGCTAGTTAAAAGACATATAGCGGTAGTCGAGCATGAGGTCAACTCACGGGATATCGAAGCCGTATTAGTAGAAATTATCACCGGTAGCAAAGACAAGGCTAGTATCTTCATCTTAAACGTGTACAGCACCCCCCAGCAAAGAAAGGCACGTTTCTGCGCCCTCTTCCGCAAGGCGATTAGAGCAGCTGGAAACAACACACTCATAATCTTAGGGGACTTAAATGCCGCCCACCAAGAATGGGGCTACAATAGACACGATCCCAAGGGCAGACAACTATGGGAGGACATACACGAACTTGGCCTCACCCTCCTGACGGACCCCAACTGCCCGTCCAGAGTGGGAAACAGCGTCTGTGCAGACACCACCCCTGATCTCACCCTTGGGAAAAACACGAGAGACGCGGCCTGGAAAAACACGGCTCAAAATTTAGGCAGCGACCACTTTATTCTGGCTCTCACCCTCAGCAAGGGCGTCAAAACACGTCGCCTCAAAAAACCCAAGATCACTGATTGGGACATGTTCAGGCAAATTAGAGAAAATGGTGAATCGGAAGGCGATATCCAAAACATAGAGCAATGGGCGGAGGAACTTAGGCAACAAGTCGAGAGGGCAACCACGACCCTGCGAGAAGACGATGCGCCAGCGACGGTTGATAGCAAACTCCTTCACATGTGGGAAGCGAAATGCGGCATGGAGAAACGCCTCCGGTCACAAAGATGGAACAGGAACCTTAGAAGAAGGATAGCAAGGTACAACAAAGAGATTGAGGATTACGCAGCAAAACTCTGCGAACAAAATTGGTGCAATAGATGTGACGAGATGGAAGGGAACATGAGTCTAGCTAATACGTGGAGTCTACTCAGACACCTGCTTGACCCTGATAATTCGAAAACCCAATCGGGCATAAGACTTACGAAAGCCAGGCACACGTTTGAGGGCTCGGACAGAGAACTCATGGCAAAATTAATTAATATGTACATAGGAGATACAAAAACCTCACTCCTGCCGGAGTACGAAAGACCCCCAAACGAGGCCCTAGACGCGCCGATCACGGAAGCGGAGGTTCGCGCCGAAATATTAGGCCTAAAAACAAAGTCGGCCCCTGGTCCAGATGGCATTACAAACAAGGTCCTCCGAAACTTGGACGATAATTCCATCCTCATGCTCACCAAATACATGAACATCGTATGGGACCGAGGCCGCCTCCCACAACAGTGGAAGACGGCAAACGTGATTTTAATACCGAAGCCGGGCAATCCCCCTAAGCTAGAAAACTTACGGCCAATCTCTCTAACATCCTGTATTGGGAAATTGATGGAACGGGTAGTCCAAACGCGCCTAACGCGTTTCATGGAGCTCAACGATCTGTGGCCGCACGAAATGGTAGGGTTCCGACCCGGCCTGTGCACACAAGATGCAATGCTCCGCTTGAGACACGACATCATAGAAAATAGCACCAAGGACGCGAGGGTAATATTAGGTCTAGACCTGACGAAGGCCTTCGATAACGTAAAACACGCGGCAATCCTCTCTGGCCTCCGAGAGCTGGGGATCGGAAACAAAACGTACGGCTACATAAAGGACTTCCTGTCGGGTAGAACGATAAAAATAAGGTTTCAGGACATTGAATCCCCCACCGTCAAACTAGGTAGTAGGGGTACGCCGCAGGGTTCAGTGCTGTCCCCATTCCTCTTTCATGTTGCCATGCGAAATCTCCCGGCAGAATTGAGAAAAGTGGAAAACTTGAACTTCAGCATGTACGCGGACGACGTCAACCTATGGGTCACCCAGGGCAGCGACGCGAACATCGAGGAGCGCTTACAAACGGCAGCAGACACCGTAGTGTCCTATGCGGCTGAAAGGGGCCTCTCGTGCGCTCCCCAAAAATCGGAGCTCTTTATCTACAATCCGAAGGCGCTCAGGCACAAACGCCAGATAAACATCAACATAACAGTAGAGGGCCAAACAGTGCCAAAAGTCGAGCAGATTAGGATCCTGGGGCTATTTCTACAAGCGGACGGGTACAATGATACAACGATAAAGAAATTGAGTGCGTACGCCACGCAAGTCATGGGTCTGTTCAGGAGAATCGCACTCAAGGGTCGAGGCCTTAAAGAAAGAAGCCTCCTGAAACTAATGCAGGCTTACATCACTAGCCGCATATGCTACGCCACACCATTCCTAAACATCAGATCGGACGAAATGCAGAAAATAGACGCACTCATCAGACGATGCGTGAAGAGGGCTCTGGGACTCCCCATCTCGACCTCTACTGAACGCCTCCTCGAAATGGGTGTGCACAATAATTGGACGGAGCTAGCGGAGGCTGTGCGCATGGCACAACTGGAAAGGTTAAGCAAATCTACCACGGGCAGAACCATCCTTGGCTGGGTGGGGCTGCAGTCAGACAGGGGGACATGCCAACACGCGGACATTCCACGAGGATGCCGCGAACACATAACAGTGCCCCCGCTACCTAAAAACATGCACCCCACATACAACGGGGAGAGGAGACGGAAGAGGGCCGAGACTCTCGCCAAAAACGCGGACAAAATAGGGCCGAAAGGAGTCGCCTACGTGGACGCGGCTAGCGGAAAGTTGGGGGCGGCGGTGGCTGCGGTCGTTGACGGCCGCGGCGTACCCGTCGCCGCCGCTTCCGTTAGAAGTCGAAACATAGACACGGCCGAAGAAGTTGCAATAGCGCTCGCTTGCGTTGGCACGGAAGCCAGTACGATCATTAGCGACAGCAAAACAGCTGTCTGGAACTTTGGAAAAGGGAGGGTCTCGAAGGAGGCAGTCAAAATCTTGGAAAAGGGAAAACTCGATAGACGAGTTCGAATAATTTGGACCCCCGCGCACGAATCCGTCCCCGGCAACGAGGCGGCGCACGAGCTAGCCCGAGCACTCTACTTCCGGGCAGCCGCAGAGCCGCCTGGTTGCGAAGGGATGGACGAGAGGCTGCAGACATACAAAGAGATCATAGAGCACTATAGACTTGGTAGACGGTCCCTGCCACCACCGGACCGAGCGCTAACAAACAGGGAGGCAGTCGCATGGCGGCGCCTGCAAGCTGGGAACTTCCCGAACCCCGTCTGGCTCTACCACACGTAAGTGGAGGAAAGAGCCGACGATAAATGCGCGACATGTGGAGAGAGGGGTACTTTAGACCACATAATCTGGCAATGCCCTGGTTCCCCGGGCGCCAAGGAGAACATAAGAAGTAGAGAAGCCTGGGAACTGATGCTGCGAAGCGAGTCCCTCGCCCACCAGCAGCAAGCCATCCGCCTGGCGGCTAAAGCCGCGAAGAAACACTGTCGCTTCGCCTGTCTTTAGTCGCGGAGACCCCGGCCCCCGCTCTCCAGGCCTGCGTGCCGGGGATGGGGAGTAGGGGGTCTCCTACATCGGTGGAAAATAAAGTTCTTACTCACTCACTCACTCACTTGTCGATGACTGGCTGATCTAAAAGGCCATCGGGCCTGAATCCTGGCTTCTGGCTCCTGTTTGCACTACAGCAACAACAAGGAACAACGTGTACGTACGGCAGTATTAAAACATTTCCGACTCTCAACTCGCTCCTAGCTGATGACCAAAATTACCTGTGGCGGGAGCAGTTGGTTAATTTGAAATGTACTACAAGCGGGTGACGTGAGAGTTAGCGGACCCTGACAAAAAATCTGACCCTCCGCCTCAGATTAAAAGAGGCATGCATGGGCAATCCTACTTATTGTGGACGCCAATCAATCGTACTTTGCGCAAACTCCTTATGTTAAGAGGTCGATGCACGCAAAGCATCCATGGCAAAAGCACCGGAAGCATTTGGTAATAATATCAAAAAGTGATGTGCTCCTTAGAAAGAGGTCATTCCGAACATTTATCTCAATGTAACGCCTATCAAATCAGTCACTTAATAAAGTTATAGCCCTGGAAGCAAAGCTTTCGAACGTCCCTCGTTTATTAGAGTCTTGTGGATCGAATCCTCAGCAACCGGCGCTGACATTTGTCCTTTCATCAAACTGTGTCGATATATTAGAGCTTGAGTGGCATGTTGAATTAACAGTGAAGCTAAACGTGGGATTAGAAACCTATGCTTTTGGTTGATGCTGCGAAGTTAAATTACTGCGGTTGTGCCGTTAAATCCTCTGAGAAAAGTTAAAAAAGTATTCACATTGAGGGTGTGGACATGGAATTGCGAGAGGAAAACCTCGCGAAGGTGCTTCGATTTAGAGATACGCCTTAAACACGCAGGAAGTTGTGATGAAATTTCGGCACTTCAACTTTCACCTCGAGGACAATAAGACACGTTTGTCCGTCCCTAAAGGAGGGGCTGGAGTCTCACAGATATTTTTGTTATTTTGGGCCAAATGTATTGAACCTGTACAATCGCATTGAGTTTCTTATATATATGCTACCAGCTTTTCGCCATGTAAATTATATCTCAAGATATTTGACATTTACATCCCTTTCTTCCCACACACAAAAGAAAAAAATTACTCACCAGAAAACTATCATTAACATGTGACTGGGTAGTATAAACACAAGCATTCTTTAGAAACACATTTCAGATTAAGTCACCATTAGTTATTTTACAACGCACTGAAGTTCAGTGAAGTTAGGACTGTTTAACCAGCATCCTAATTGAGAATTCAGAAAAATATTTGTCAATATTAACTGTGAAATCAGCTTCAAACATTGCTTACTTTAATCAAATAGCAGAGTGATGCAACAAAAAGTATTGCTTTTTCTAAGATGTCCTGCTAGGAAACTTGCAAACAGTAAGAAAATTTGTGCTTTAAGAAAATGAGGAGATACGAAAAGAGATGAGGTATAAATTGGAATTATAAGTGGCAAACATAAAATATTTGATCCAACAAATGAAAGGCTTCTGACGCAGGCAATATGAGTTGAAGGTTTCGAAAATGCTTTTCCCGAAAAATACATTTTTTTCCGCAATTTTTCTGCGCCAAAACCATTGTCTTTTTTTAAAGCGTTACAGCACTAGACGAAGCAAAGTATAGCTGTGCTTTCCGAAATACTGCCTGGACCAAGGTAAACAACTTCAGTGCCAGACAGGGATTAAAGATGACCTCCTTCTATCTTAGGTGAAAACATCCATCCTCAATAATCCCTTTTCTAGAAGCAATTCAATTGCAGACACACTCTGGCAATAGTGAACCGTAAACCTTGTCAACGTGCTCCCTTTGTTCGTTACTTAAAGGGAGCAAAAAAAGATACCTCTTTCATTTAATAAGGATCACACGGCCAGAAGTTTCCTTTTTGCGGCCTTGGTCTTATGACCCCTCCTATTTATTTACGTTAGTTTGACCATGAGCGTCTTTTTGCCAAGGCAAAAAACAAAAGTGGTGTATTTTTTTTTACGTTCAAATCAGCCGTCACAAAGCTGTTTCGTAAAATTGGGCCCTGTTAAAAAGCCTCGTCGCTCAATGACAGAACGCGCTTTACAAGTGCGTGCTTCTAACATCTGCTTGATGCCAGCAAAGGAGACTTTTGTTGAGCCATTTCAAGAGAACTCGACGCCTTTTTGCCCCGCTTTGCTACGAAATATACATGTGTAATACTTACCTTTAAAAAAAAAATATGCGCACCCTGAAGCGTGAAACTTGCTACAATAGTGAAAACATGTCTAATTACACGAATGTGATGGCGTGTATGAAGTAAAATACTGCAGAGCGTGCCTTGTATATTGCATCTTTTCTTGAAACGAACCGTAATATTCACTGGAATACGAGGCTCTCCTGAATTTTAAAATCAGCTACGCGCTCAACGTAAAAGAAAAGAAAAAAAATGAGAGAGAGAATAGAAGAGAAGCACGTATACGCTGTGTCTTCTTCGTGAGCCTGAATACATATTGAATGAGCCTCGGGGAAGCCCGGCGTTTCGTTTTTATTTCTCATTCCCGAAATAAGTTTCTCTCTCTCGTTGAGCAAATAACTCCGAGCGAATTGAATCACGCACGTGCTCAGTGCGACTACAGCTGGCAGGTTGCCTTGCGCAAAGGCCGCTGGTCCGAAAAGGGACGACACGTGCGGCATCAGTGCGTGCATGAGATTTCGTATAATCGGGCGGGGAGAGGGGCGCGCGGCATAGCTTGTTTTCTTTGCCACTACTGCAAAAGCGCAAACGAGTTTGTGCGTCGGTTTCACTGAACATATTTTTAACCTCGATGCGATAGCATTTCTAGCGCCCGTTCGATGAGTTCACGAAAATTCGCTACAATGAACGAGGTGCGCACGTTATGGGCGAGCAATTTTAGGAGAAAAATCTTCGCGCATTAAGGAACCTTGAAAATCGCGCCCCCTGCCCGCCTACTCTTGAATTAGTCACTGCACTAGTCGTCCATTCGTTTTTTTTTTAGTTTATGCATGTGTTTCGCATCTGACAGGTAGAGCCACACGCATAATGCAACGATATTATGAACACATGGAAGACTTATAACTTTATAAGCGACTGTAGATCTACGCGAACATGAGGACATGTGAGGGACGCTAAAGGGAAGCATTAAGTCACGCTAGATAAAAGGATTCTCGCTACATGATATAAACAGCAGTAGCATGTCGAATGGAATGGAGAAGGCGTAACGGCCACGTGACACGGTGAGCTTCGCGTTGTCTTACTGCGCCTGAGCCGGAAACGAGGTTTGTGGTACGGCAAACCGTCCATCGAAACGAGCAAGCGTGGGCTTATCCCTCGTGTCTCAGCTTCGCTGCACTGATAATGTGGCTCATGTGTGGCCCGGTTAAACTGCCGCGTTCCTTGTGCTCGCGCCTAGCGCTTGGCGCGATGTGCAAGTCGTGAACAGGCAAACGAGGTCCAGGGCGAATCCCGGTGGGTCTCGCTTAGGTTCGACTTCATTCACTATAATCGTTAGGGGCACCTTGCACTAGCCACCTTGTGCCATTCCTTCGCGTCCGCTGTCACGGAGGTGCATAGGTTGTGAATGGCGATTTTAATGAGGTGATAAGCACGCTCTTGACCTCTTTAGCGCTGCGGTGGTTGGTGGTCGTGGAGCACTGTTGAGGTAATGATAATGGCAGCCGCCGCGGTGGCTGAGCGGTTATGGCGCTCGGCTGCTGGTCCGAAAGACGCGGGTTTGAACCCGGCCGCGGCGGTCTAATTTCGATGGAGGCGAAATTCTAGAGGCACGTGTACTGTGCGATGTCAGTGCACGTTACAGAACCCCAGGTGGTCGAAATTCCCGGAGCCCTTCACTACGGCGTCTTTCATAGCCTCAGTCGCTTTGGGACGTTAAACCGTGATAAACCAAACCAATGATAATGGCAGGTGAGAGTGTAAGAAAGCTGAGGAACTGAAGGGGGCCCCTGTGTTCAGCGCGTTTCTCGTCTGCGTCGTGAAATAATAAAGAAAATGATAATATTTATTTAAAAATCTCGACTAAAGGAAAAAAAAAAGAGTTTGTTAAAATAACGCCTAAGAAAAATGGTTGAGGTCTTGCAAAGCAGCTCGGGCTGCCCCTACAACTGGTTGATACGGAGCGCTTCGCCCACACTAATACGAAGTCTTGCCAAAAAAATACCGCCACGTTTTGGAACAAAAGAAACTTGTGGAGGTCGCCCAGGAAGGCGATCGCGGCCACATTTATTGACGGCTGCCGAAAAGGAGATAGCACCGTAGCGGCGGCGGCGGCGTCTGGCCCCGGCCATGGTCCCGACGTTACCACGAGCGCGTGCGGTGGATACTTCGTCCTTTTTGGAAGTTCACCGCCGCCAGCCGCGCGGGTCGCTACAAACAAGTTCTGACGGTGGTGGCCGCTAATGTTACTTCCGAATATATTTTATTGTCTGCGTGGCTAGTAACAAAATCAACATTAATTACTTGATCTCTTAGCTGGCGGCTAAAAGTGCGGCAAGTTTTCCGTAAAGTCATTTTAAGAAGAAAAGTCAGAAGTTTTAACCAGATGTTTTAAGCACATCGCAAGAAACTAGCAGCAGCGTCACATTTTGAAACCGCAGCGTTATTCATGACATTTGTTCTCACTGTGTTTTGGACGAAGCACACGAAAATTAAAATGGCTGTTGCATAAGCTCATGCCATCAAAATAATCCTGTTTGCCGGCGCACGTTTACCACCGCTGGCATGAAATGCTCACGCTAAAGCGTCGTGGCTTTACCACCATGCGACCACAATATCTGGCGCCTGCGGTGTTCTCGCGATGAGTTAAGGGCGTGATGTTTTCGGGAAATTTGCTCTCATGTATTGCTTTTCAACCAGAACTTTTAACGCGTCTCCAATGCTTCAAACTGAAGTAAGCAATGTTAACCAAACTATTGGTTTTGGTTTTATGGGGTTAACGTCCCAAAGCGACTCAGACTATGAGGGAAGCCGCAGTGGAGGGCTCCGGATAATTTCGGTCACCTGTGCTTCTTTAACGTGCACTGACATTGTACAGTTCACGGGCCTCTAGAATTTCGCCTCCATCGAAATCCGACGGCCACGGCTGGGAGTGAACCCGCGTCCTTCGGGTCAGCAGCCGACCGCCATAACCACTGGGCCACCATGACGGCAGGACCCAGTTATTCAATTAAGTCATAAAAAAGTAACCGGTTCCAGTTACAATAACTCTGCAGCAGTTTCATTCTTATGAAATCATCCAGCATAATTTTGAAGGTTGATGTTACGCGAAACAGCTCGTACAAATGCAGCGACCTCCTTGGTGCTATGGCATACGCGGCATTCATATTTCATACTACGTTTAAAAACACCTGAAGGTTTTATTAAGGGATGCAACAAGGGTACCCTCAGATTTAAAGGAATAAAGGGCAACAGGGACCTTCACTGACGTAACACTCGCGTGTAATTAAACTACTTGGATAGTTTTCGCAAGCGGAGAAACCAGTCGAGTCATCAAGGGGCGCTAGATGTTACTTATTCTCTCGTACATTTCGATTTCATGCGTATATTATGTTCAATTAGTGTACAAAATTAAAATAATGAATGAAAACCAAGCTCGAAGGTAAATGCTCCTAAGGTCATGGCGGTCGTAAATACTTCCTAGGTCAGGAAAATTTTATTGTTGTCCAGGTAGCAGCTGTTTGAAAAGAAAAAGAAATATTAGCATGCAGTCAGGGACTGCCTTATAATTATGAATAAAGAGCACATTTTTATTTTTCTTCGAAGTTTTCCTGCAGACGCACGCTCCTTTCAATGCCTGATAACGTTCGACGCGGAAATACAAGAAATGTAGTCCTTGAGTGTAATCTAAGTGTTTCCTTTATTTTTGATTGTGCCTGCATCTCATGCTGCATATTTCGAAGACAAGATGGCTTAGAAATGAGGTATATACTGAAGAAAAGTGAAAGACCTGCCCTTCCTTACATCTCTTTACTGCTCTGGTGTTATATAGGGCCGGGTGACGACAGCCCGGTGGAGCTTTACATATTAACACGTTGAAAAAAAACCCAGGTGGTCGAAATTTTCGGAGCCCTTCACTACGCCGTTTCTTATAGCTTGAGTCGTTTCGGGAAGTTAAAGCCCCATAAACTAATCTAAAATACATTTTAAGATACTGTACCTATAGTGTGCGTCAAGATATGCGCTGCCCGAAGCCATTAAAAGTTTTTCAGCTTTAACTTCTGCTTCGCGTAAGCGGACAGCCTACTTTCTAAATTCATGGGTATAACTTACGGCGCTCGCCAATATGCCTTACACGAGATAGGAAAACAACAGCGACAGTATCACTCGGCAAACTGCTGCGCGACATCACAAGGTTAGCGCCTGCGTCAGGCACCTCCTGGGAACCACGGAAACGCCACGTGCTGCAAACAAGGTCGCAGATAGATATCTGGCGGCAGCCTCGTCGCTTAAAAGGCGGAAAATTGTAAGCAACCGACGAAACACACACTTGTAGCTAAGCGGGTTTACGGCCCGCTCTGCCGTCGGACGAGTGGGGAGTCCACAGCGCATGCACGCATCGCTGATGGGGTCAGCGTGTTTGCGAAGCGGCGCTTACGCCCGTTCGCCTGCTCACAGCGGAGCGCGCGCAGCCCGTGAGCGTGTTTGCGAAGTCCAACATGGCGGCCACCAGAACGATCGCCGGAGTGTCCACATCTTTGTCTTCAATCGAGGCGCAACCACGCCCACACGTAAAAAAAGCCGCACAAGTGGCAGGGACAACTTGCTGTCGTAGCTCACTCGCGCTCACAAACAGTGTACAACAAAAACGAAACAAGGAGATTTGCTTGGTGAGTTAAGGCCGGCGCTTGTCTTCAATTTGGCAGTGGAAATTTTTTTTTGTCCAACACGGCGACTTCAATGTTAGCTGGAAAGCACCACTATTGCCAGATAATGTACTCATAATACAGAAAGGTACTGTAATCTGGTAGTTATACTATAATAAAGGAAGCGTTATCCATACCGATTTTATGGCAGCTCCGGTTATTACTAATAGGTGGTCAGCAAAGCGCTCCGCTGGACCGGAAGAAGGCGACGCCGCGCTAAAACTGTCATCTCGCGCAAAGCTCCGCTGAGAACTCCGAGCGGAGCAAACCGGAAACCCGCTCAGCTAAATGTCTCTAATGACGCATCGGTGCGAAGGAAGCGTATCATTTCTACTTAAATATCGCCCCATTTAAGCCACCTGTGTAAGTTCAAGACTCATGGAACACATATTCTCAAAGGGCTCATCCAGCAACTTTTTGCTTCTTAGCGAACGCGTTTTAGTGCGGAAGCACTACTTCACTAGCAATCCTGTAAAAGCCGATGGTTCTCCGAAATCTCGACCTTTCACCTTTAAGATTAAATGACTTGGATACGAAGGGGCTAGTGGACGGTCAAGTGGCACGAAAGTTCAAAAGCAATTATCGGGGAGGATAACGTAAGGCAATGTCTAAGCAACAGTCAAGCGAATACGAAGGACAATGAGCCTGTTTAGGCAATAGTCAAGATAATTCGGAACCAAGTGTTTTCGCGTTTCATACTTGGCTTAATTCCTTTGAAACACTGTCTTGTTTTTTGTTTGTCACTATTGCGATGCACAACTTACTCTCGTTAGTTGCGCGTTACTCCTCGTCGCTCTCTTGACGCTACTTCGCTGTCAAATCACGGCGCGCTGACCTCAAAGCCTGCAAGATTCGTAACAACGTAATTGCAAGGCCAGCAGCTGAAGGCAAATGGGGATCAACAGAGATAACACAGCGCATCTTCTACGCCTTCCCCACTCGAGTGTGGTTCGATGGAGGCGAATGATTAGTGTGGTCATCAGGAAACCGAACTGCAAACGATCCTGTAGCGTCGTATACCGGCGTGATCGCTCGTACCGTAAGCAACCGGAAGTAAAGCCGCTAACTATAAATTTCTTCTCGCACAGCTTACCACGCGTTTGGGAAAGCGACCTGCCACAACGAGCAATCCGGCTAATTAACGCGCAGTTTGAATTTTTGTGAGCGAAACAAATTCATTTAATAATTTTATATATATTTTTTGACACATGCACCTCCATGCATCTTATAAAGGGAGCGGGCACTGGCACGGGTCATTTGCAGTCCGCGGCTCGGCCCCGCAGTTCACCATGGTCAGTTTTGTAAAAATCAGGTCGACTTACAAGCGGCAACATATATAGTTCGTCCTGACTTCACGAAGGAGACAACTGTCAGTCTAGCAAGGTTTAACCAGGATAATGTGATGGACTCTGGGGCTGCTTTGCATCCGATCGTAACGCTAAAAAGCCCAGCTTTCTTGGACACCCTTCTTAATTGTGAAGCATTTGAGGAATAATGCATGGGAATGTGCCAGTCTTCCGATGAGTAGCAATATCTTGCTTCTAAAATTTGTCCTGCGCTCGCACCGTGTTGGGAAGGCGACCTTAGAAAAGCAATGGGGTGCGTTTTGCACTATTAATACCAAAAAAAATACAAGTGACCTGAGGAGGGATCAGCGAATATATCAATTGTTATGGGTGGTTCTGATGATTCGAGATAGCTGGCTGGGCACCTTCATCCGCGTGCGCAGCCGGTCTCGGGAATTTCAGTGCTGTTCACCAATATGCGCAGTGTTGTTCGCAATCGCGATGACCTTCCCTGTGCCGCCGATACCACATCGGCCGACGTTATTTTCCTAACGAAAACAAGGCTGAGTGATTGTCACAGATCTCCCCGGAGAACATTCGGGCCGAAAGAATGGACTAGGCGGCAGGTGTGCCCACACAGACGAACATTTAATGCCCCCTACGTGACACAAACGCTAGCACACAAAACACAAAACACAAAGACTATCAATACACACGACCCGAGAACACTGCTACTAGCGTCTACTACTAGCGTTCTGCTCTTAGCGGTCGGCGTTCGTGCTCACGGTTGGTTCGGTGCGGATAAGGCGTGTTATGGGTCCAGTAGCCGGCGTCGAGATGGCGTTCGACGTGCTGCGGCTGGCGTCGCTGACGGCGTCGTACAAGCTCCCGGCCCAAGCGCCCGTAGAAGTGATGCCGGTGTTGTTGGCGCTGGGGGCACCACCCGGATGGGTGGCAACAGCGCTGGAGACACCCCTGGTCGTAGCAGGTAGTAGCGTCCTCCGTTGACTCCCGGGAACGGGCTCAGGAGCGGCAGGAAGTTCACGGTGCGAAGCCGTAGAACGCGAGCTCACAAGAGCAGTAGCCGGCGTCGCTCTCTTCCAGCCGAAGTGTCCCTGACCCGATGGAGCCTCCGCTTCTCTGTTCTTCCTCCCGTGCCTCGCTCTCCCTCGCCCTTTTATAGCCTTGGCGTTAGTCGACGTAATCCTTGTCGTCGTCTTCTCCCTCTTCTCTTCTCCACCAACCATGTCTTCCCACCTCACTGAATACTTCAGCTTCTTTACACTTCGGTTAATCCATGTCATCATTATCGCCGTCCTCTTTTTCTTCAACCCTCTTTCCTTCATACTTTTATTTCGGGCTACCTATTATATGGGACAAGGGCCCCCTCTCTCAAGAGTTTTTCCGTGAAAAACTGCTCACGTCATCCTTATCTTAACGCCTTCCAGCCAACCGACTATCTTCTGTGGCGATTCTGGACCCAGCACACAACACACCGCAGTTGTCCAGCACGCACTAAAAGCACACCACTAACACAGCGCACCAAAGTGCACTTACGGAACATTAACACACCACTGCGGTTGTCCGTACGGTGTCCGTAATAAACAAGTTAATGTCCACAACACACTTCATTGTATAAGTACCTAATAACAACAACAAGATACATCCCAGAGATACCTTGAGCTGTTGGCTCTGTCTGTATAGAGATCTAATTTGCAACATATGACCCCCGTTTTGCCTGGCACATCCGAAACCTTCTCCCCCTTAATTTAGAGTAGAGATGTGATCGTCTGCCTTCATTCAAATTGGGCTTCCTTAGTACCTCATTCCATCCTATAATTTTCTTCCCACTGCTCGTGGGTGCCTCGGCAACATCACCTGTCTCCTCTGCCACTACCGCACATGCTACCTTGGTTGCGTACCATACAGGACCTCTTTTTTTCGTATTTCTTCAACATATATACGTGGAAAACCTTCTTAGTGTCATCTATCAATAACTCCTAATCCATGTCCTTTTCCTTCCGCGTCAGAAGGTGCGGGCAATTCCATTGCATCAGCAATTTATTATGATCTGTGGGTAGCAAGATGAGAACCTTGTCGCCCGGATTCAGATTCCTGTGAGTGGCCTTCTTGCAATAGTATCCCTATAGCGTTCGCGCGCCCTTTCCAGGCCTTGATCTGCAAGCCTGCGTGCTTCCTTCAACCTGTCCCGAAACTCAAGAACGTACGTGTATGTTGTCTTGAGATCTGATGCAATCTCTTTATTAGCCCACAGCTCCCTGAGTATTGCAAGTGGACTTCTAACGGTTCTCCCATAAAACAACTCGAAAGGCGAGAAACCAAGACTCATTTGCGGTACTTCGCGGTAAGCGAACAAGAGAGCTGGAAGATATCTATCCCATTCAGTAGGTCTCTTCTGGCACATTTTCCTGATCATACTTTTGAGGGTGCCGTTGAACCGCTCTACAAGCCCATTATACATGGGATGGTAAGGCGTCGTCAGTAACTGCCTTACTGACAAAAGGCGGTTAACCTCCTTCATTAGTTCCGATGTGAATTTCGAGCCCCGGTCACTCAAAACTTCCCTCGGGAAACCATAACGCGAAAACATTTCCACAAGACCCTCCGCCACTTGGATACTGTCAATAGTCCTCAATGCAATAGCGTCAGGATAACGAGTGGCCACGTCAACCAGAGTAAGCAAATATCTATTGCCTTTGGCGGATACTGGAGAGATTGGCCCCACAATGTCAATAGCCACTCTTTGAAACGGTAGGTCGATGGCTGGCATCTTGCCCAGAGGTACGGGATCAACTCTTCCCTTCGGAACTGTACGCTGGTACACGTCACATGAGCGAACAAAGCGCTTAACGTCACTCTGTACGCCCGACCAAAGGAACTCCTCGGTGCTCCTAAACACCGTTTTTTGAACACCCTGGCATCCGGCCATAATGGCGTCATGTCCTAAGCGTAGCACTGTCTCTCGCAAATCCCTCGGTAACACCAGCTGTTGGACCCGCTTTCCTTAGCTAAATATGCATTCCCTGTGCCGAAGATCATTTACCAATTGATACTCGAATGACGTACGACTATTCTTTCTTTTCACTTTTTCCCAGACTCTTTCGAAGCAGGCTTTTAAGCTCGGGTCTTCTCTTTGCCTAATTGCCATTTCGCCCGGTGTTACGCTGAGACACATCGTAACAGGAGTAGAGAGCGGGCGCTGCGTTGCTCGGGCTGTCGCTTGAGCTCTTGTCTCCACTGCCGACGAGAAACTGACTGCCTCATTACACGTCTGACCTGTCGCGGGCCTTTCCTCGTTTGGGTGTTCTTCAACGTTGAGAATCCTCCACTCGGGATCCCGGTCATCGACACTTCTTGCACCCGTAATGTTTCCCAAAATGAGATCGTAGATGGGCTGCTCTGCGCATTTTTTCTCCACCTGTCCAGTATAATATAGCGTGGAAAATAGAATCCTGGCTTCAGGAAGGTACCTTACTGTGCTATCTACAAGAGTGACGGCCGACACTTCCCCTGTAAGATCCTCGTCCTTCACCAGGCTTCTCTGAACCAAAACTGTGTTGGCTCCGCTGTCTCTAAGAGCCAATATAGGACGGTCCCCTATTTATTTGCCCAACCACCACCGGCATTGCTGCTTTCTACTTGGGTGTTCCACTCACCACCTCGTATCCCAGCGGCATTTGCTCTCCTTTTACCTGTGTAAATTCAGATAGTGTGACAAGTTCTGCCCGAGAGTCGACAACGCATGCAGCTTGGTCTTGCGTTCTGTATCATCACTCATCCAGAGTATGACCCCTCCTCTTACAACCTTGACACACAACCTGTGTCTTTTGGGCAGCGCTACTAGTCCGAGAGCAAACTGCATGATGTCCCACCTTGCCACAGAGAAAACACCTTACTGGCGCCTTAGATGCACCACCATATGCTCTTGGTTTTGTCGCATCTGTGTCTAGGACCTTTTGTGTTTCCTCCCATGCCTTATTTATAATTATCAGGCCTTGAGCCTCGAGGAATCGGTCTGCAGTGTCGGCAAACTCTTCTAGTGAAAACAACTTTCTTTCAGGAATAGCGCCAGCTTTGGACTGAAACATGGTAAAAACTGCTATGTCGCAATCTGGTCACGCACCCCTTCAAAACTCTTTTCTGTGTTTGACATATCAAGCCATCTATCGAAATAGTTTGTCAGCCTGCAGGAAAACTGCTTAGCGGTTTCAGAATCCTCAGGTTTCGCGGTGCGAAATCTCTCCTGAAAACCCTCTGCCGTAGGCCTGAATCTTTGGAGGTGTGCCGTCTTGACTCTCTCGTAGTTGATGGAATCAGCAGCAGGCATCCTTCCAAACATATTCAGCGCCTCTCCCTCTCCAACTAAACACATGCTAAATGCCGTGGCCCATTCACTGCGCTCCCAGCCTTGCCCCAAAGCTGGCCGCTTGAATCGTTGCAGATATGCGTCCAGATCATCTCTTTTGTCATCAAAATGACCCATCAGCTTCCTTGGACAAACTCTGGCTTGTCTAGGAGATTATCTACCCGCTAAGGAACGCTGATCATTGCCCGTGATTTCCTCATATCCTCCCGCGACATGCGCCTGTTTCCACAAAATAAACTCCTTCTCCCTTTCTATCCTTCTTTTCTCCTGTTCTTCTGCCTCGCGAGCTCTTCTAGCCTCTCGCTCTTCTGCCTCGCGAGCGTCTGCGCGTGCTTGCGCCCTTTCCTCTCTCTGCCTCTTTGCCTCCTCCTCATAGATACGCATCGCCTCTTCCTTGCTTAATCCCAGCTTCGAATGTTTTGGCCAAATCCATCCTTCCTGCCGTCGACAGATCGTAAAGGTCCGAGACAAAGCAAAAAGAAAAAAAGGAAATGAATCCTGGCACAGGCTTGCCACTTATCTTTGTAACACATCTCCCCGGAGAACACTCGGAGCGCAAGAATGGACTAGTCGACAGGTGTACCCACACAGACGCACATTTAATACACCCTACGTGACACAAACGCTAGCACACAAAACTAACACAAAACACAAAGACTAACAATACACAAGACCCGAGATCACTGCTACTAGCGTCTACTACTAGCGTTCTACTTTAGCGGTTGGCGTTCGTGCTCACGATTGGTTCGGTGCGGATAAGGCGTTCTATGGGTCCAGTAGCCGGCGTAGAGATGGCGTTCGACGTTCTCCGGCTGGCGTCGCTGGCGGCGTCGTACAAGCTCCTGGCCCAAGCGCCCGTGGAGGTGATGCCGGTGTTGTTGGCGCTGGGGGCACCACCCGGATGGGTGGCAACAGCGCTGGAGACACTCCTGGCCGTAGCAGGTAGTAGCGTCCTCCGTTGACTCCCGGGAACGGGCTCAGGAACGGCAGGAAGTCCACGGTGCGAAGCTGTAGAACGCGAGCTCACCGGAGCAGTAGCCGGCGTCGCTCTCTTCCAGCCGAAGCGTCCCTGACCCGCCGGAGCCTCTGCTTCTCTCTTCTTCCCCCTCCCCCGTGTGTCGCTCTCCCTCGCCCTTTTATAGCCTTGGCGTTAGCTCACGTAATCCTTGTCGTCGTCTTCTCCTTCTTCTCTTCTCCACCAATCATCTCTTCCCACCTCACTGAATACTTCTTCACCTTCTTTAGACTTCGGGTAATCCACGTCATCCTTATCGCCAACCTCTTCGTATTCTTCAACTCTCTTTCCTTCATACTTTTATTTCAGACTCCCTATTATATGTGACAATGATTCTGTTAGAAGCACGGAAATCCTCGCTACCCAAAAGCGGTTGTGGAGTTCGCTGACCGTTCTTCGAACGAAGACTGAGAAAGGCCGCGCCAGTGTCGGCGCCGCGTGCCGCATCGAAGGGAGCCGTCTGGTGCCTACTTCCTCCGTCTTGCAGCGGACGTCATTGTTTACCCGCGCCGCCTCGGGCATAATCCGCCTTGAAAAAGCCTAACCAGATACAGCTGTCGACATGTGTGCGTCGTCAAGGGGTGACGAGACTTCGGCGATGCGGGAGAGATACAGCGTGATGGGGACCGAGTGCTGGGTGACCAGGAAACGGATTATTCCCTTAACGACTGTGTTCTCTTTGTTGCTGTCAACAACCTGAGTCATCGCCTCGTCGGCACATGTTTCTAGCATCTGTGGTGCCGTGAGTGGCGTGGGGAACGGAAGTCGCATTTGTGTTGTTTGTGTGGTTATTTGAAACCTCCTTCCCAAATGTTTTAATCAGAACTTTTCCCCAATCTCTGATCAGTGGGCGGACCTTATTTTCCTTTCCCTAACCACTGATTGGCGAGATGGGTCGTTTGTTATCTTATTGGTTGCTGTCCCCGCTAAGGGCGAAGACAGAGGGTTTAAAACCAAGCGCTCTGGGTTGAGCGGGGGCTGAATTCGTCTGATCCACGATTTAGTCATGTAAATAGTTTTCTCCTTGCTTTGTTTCTTCTCGTTTTTTTAACTATGTTGTAAATAAATAGTTAACCTTCTCCTTTCCTTGAGTAATGTGAATGTTTGCGAGTAGAACCACCGGGTCATCAAGAAACCCCGATTTCATCATCAAGTAGTTTCCTCTCATCGCCACCGGAAGGGGAAACTCAACTGCGGTACTGCATATTTCGCTGTGAGCACGCAGTCGCACGTGGTGACGGTGCTCTGGTCGCCGTCTCGGATCATCTTGATAGCCTTCACATTGATACTCTTGTGACCCTGGAGTTTTTATGTGTGCAGATCACAACTTAATATCAAAAGCTTCTATTGTGTGCATGCTACTGTTCGTCTTCCACTGGGAATGGTTTTTCCAGCGACCTTCATGACGCGCTAAGCGCTGTGTGTGCCAAATTTCCAACTCTTCCTGTTTTTTTTATTTGCTGATTTTAATTTACTCAATATTACCTGGTATAGCGTTTCGTATACCGCTATCAACTCTACGTCAGAATAGTCTAATTTTGTAAATCTTTGTTCTGACTTTTGTTTAACTCGGGTATTAACGCAGCGTACGAGGGTCACATCTTCAACATCCAATGTATTAGACTTGTTGCTAACAACAGCCCCTGATGCTGTTTCCAATATTACCTATTTATCAGGTATAAGCGATCATTCTTTATTACATGTCATGTTAAACTTCTTTGCTCGAGCGTCGCATAACAATATAAAAGTAATGTATGATTATGCTAAAGGAAATTACACTGCGATCAATAAATCACTTGAAAATTTACTTGACGAATTTCTGGAAAACTTCAACGAAAGATCCGTAAATACCAATTGACCACTTTTCAGAAATAAGCTTTGTGAGTTGGTTGACTTGTATATTCCTCGAAAAAAGCTTTCAACTAACTTCCACTATCCATGGTAAACCACTCTTTAAAACGTCTGGTAAGCAAAAAAGACTTTTCCGCAAAGCTAAGTCTTCTGGAAAGACTTAGCAATCCAAAAAAATTTGGAGTAGTGTCAATAAATGAGACCAGTCACTCATATCCCTCGTTGACCCTCAGTAAAACCCTATTTTGAAGCACTGACGTCACTGACGTCCTTAACGAGACCTTGAGTGCAGCTTTTTCAAGTACCGTAACTGACATTACCCATGTTAGCGAGTGTGCATGTAACATAAGCTTTCCAATGGACCCTGTCAGGATTGGTTATGACGGAATTATTAATATAATTAACAATTTGAAAATTTCCTCTTCTTGCGGGCCTGATAACATCAACACCAAAGTCTAGAAGAATACTAAAGTGTACTCCGCAATTTTTTTACTCAATATATGTGAGCAATCGCTTGAAACAGGACGCATACCACACGAATGTAAACTTGCTGATGTGAGTCCACTCCATAAATCTGGCTACAGGCATTCACCCTTCAATTATCGTCCCATTTCATTAACTTCCATTTCCTGTAAAATCATGGAGCATATAATATTTTCTCAACTATCTGGTTTTCAAGAATAATTTTCGTTTTTCCCGTCTACACAATATGGTTTCAGGAAACAATTTTCCTGTGAAACACAGTTATTACCTTTCAGCGGCGAAATTTATTCCATTCTTGATGAAGGTTCAGAGGTCGACGTCATCTTAGATTTTTCCAGGGCTTTCGATAAAGTATCCCATAGTCTGCTGTTGTATAAGCTTGCTCATCTTCATATCGACCCGAATGTTCTAGCATGGATTCCTTGTGTTTTATCTAATCGCTCGCAGTTTGTCCAGGTTAACGGTCTTCAATCATCTTCAATGCCGGTTACTTCTGGGGTACCACAAGGATCGGTACTCGGACCCTTGTTATTCCTTGTGTACATTAATGATCTGCCTAGCAATATAAAATATTTTATCAAACTCTTTGCAGATGATTGCATACTATATCGTGAAATTAAAAACACTAATGATGTCCACTTATTGCAAGCAGGTCTTAACTGTGCTACTGACTGGTGCGCTAAATGGAAAATGGTTTTAAACGCATGAAAATGCAAATCCATGCGCTTTTCACGTCAAGGCGTCTCGCCACCAGCCTTTTACAGCATCAACAATGCTTCATGAGCCCCGGTTACCTCGTATAAAAACCTCGGTGTTTATCTGACATCAAATTTATCCTGGAACCAGCATATCAGCAACATTACTGGAAACGCTAACAGTATGCTCGGTTACATAAAAAGAAACTTTTCTAATGCACCCATTTCAGTCAAACTCCTTCTTTTTAAAATAGTAGTTTGTTCAAAGCTTGAATACGCTGCGTCGATATGGGGCCCTCAATCTAAGTCACTTATATCTGTTTTGGAAGCTGTTCAGAACCGTTCCGCTCGTTTGATCCTCCACAACTACGACCGCACATCAAGTGTAACACTAATGAAAAACACTTTGTCGCTACCATTTGTTGTATATGTGGTTTCGGTTTCGGTTTGGGGATCACCTGCAGCGAGAGGCACCAGTGTCGCTATGTGTATATATATGACTGTATGTGGCAATAAACCGGGGATGGTTTTGGTTGCTAGCAGTTCGTGTACTTGAGCGGCACCCGCCGCTGCAACATTGGCGACGAGGATGGGATCATTTCGGGGGGCGTGACTTTCGCCGCTTGCTTTCCGGCGCCACGAGCATTTCTGGACTCGCGCCGCCGCCCCCGTTCTTGCCTGTGCCTGGTCGACCTGCTGCTGCGTGGCCGCAATGGTTCCGCATCTTCGAGAACTACGTGCTTGCTTCGGGGGCCTCTGACTGCACGCCGGATCGTCGCAAAGCACTACTTCTTCACAGCCTCGGCGTAGAAGGTCAGCGCATATTTTACACATTACCACTTCCATCGTTGGACAACGTCAAGCTCGGTGAGCAAACTGCTACTGAGAAAACGTCGAAAGATAGCAAGGGCACAGGCGACACAAGGCCTGAAGTATCGTCGTACGATATCGCAGTCGCCGCTCTGCATGCTCATTTTTCGGCAACAAGCAATGTTGTTGCCGAACGGCATCGTTTCAGTAGGCGAGTTCAGCAAGCTGGTGAATCAGTGAATGAGTACATCACTGCATTGCGGGAGCTTTCTGCTACATGCTCTTTTCCTGCCGAAGAAGATTCGCTGCGTGACCAGTTCGTTGCTGGTATTTCGTCTCGGAGCTTGCGCGAGCGTCTTCTGCTTGAAGGATCGTCTCTCTCGTTCGCTAGAGCAGTACTACTGGCAATGCAGTTTGAGCAGGCGTACAATGATCTGCAAGAATTTCCTTCTGTAGATGTTGGACGCATAAATACTCGTGGAAATACGCCTACGCGTACACCAGAATCCGACGAGAGCTCGAAGTGGTCGCACAACCGCCAGTCCCGTTGTTATCGCTGCGGTTCATCCCGGCACAATGCAGCATCAGTTCGCTGTCCAGCCAAAAGCAAGCGTTGTCACCATTGCGGTGTCATGGGTCACTTCCGCTCTGTTTGCCAGAAACGAGGCTCCGCTCCGGTGCGTGGGGTAGACAGCCAAGACTCTCCTAGCGAGGAAGTTTTGAGCATTCTGGCTGTGACGACGGCCGCTCGCTCCGCTGTTTACGTCACAGTTTCGATTGACCGTGCGGACATATTCAACTTTCCTTGTAGATTCTGGGTCGTCAGTTTCCATTGTTGCACACGATGTTTTTAAGCAGTATTTTGAAGGTCAAGTACTTTTGGCCCCGACTGTTCGGTTACTGGACTATTCAAAACAGCCAATTCCGGTTCGTGGCTGTTTCTTCGCTGACGTTACGTACAAAGCTAGCACAACAAGCCTTCTTTTCTACGTCGTAGAACAAGGCACCTCACTCTTGGGTACCGATGCCATCAAGGCCCTCGGTCTACAGATTGATGGGTCATCTCTGCAATGCCTTGAAACGACGCTCCATCGGTTGGAAAATCTGGACGTGATAGAGAGGGTGGAGGCATCTGAATGGGTGTCACCCATTGTGGTCGTTAAGAAGAAAGAGGGAGGTATTCGCCTCTGTGTAGACCTTCGACAAGCAAACAAAGCTGTCGTAATAGACAGCTTTCCCCTTCCTCATACAGAAGAGCTATTGCATAGTTTAGTGGGGGCTACAAATTTTTCTAAGCTAGACCTCGCATCAGCTTACCACCAGGTCATGCTTCACCCTGCGAGTCGCGATTTGACCGCATTTATAACTCACGAAGGCCTCTTTCGTTTTAAACGAGTGTGCTTCGGACTGGCTTCCGCGCCTTCTGCATTTCAGAGTATGATGTCCAAAGTCCTGCAAGGATGTAAGGGCGTGCTCTTCTATATAGATGACATTATAGTCTTCGGGCGGGGCCGGCAGGAGCACATAGATAACCTTGCAGCAGTACTTCAACGCATTAAAGAGGCAGGACTCAAACTGAACAGCAAATGTATCTTCGATACGCAGGAACTTTCATTTTTGGGTCACAGGATCACAGCAAGTGGTATTGTTCCGCTGGAGGAAAAGGTTGCTTCCATCAAGGATACACCGGCACCCACCAATACAGCCAGCCTTCGATCGTTCCTGGGACTGGTCGAATACTACTCTAGGTTCGTTCCCAACTTAGCCGATATGGTTGAACCGATGCGCGTTCTGCTTCGAAAGGGGCAACCATTTGTTTGGTCTGACGAGGTAGACTCCAGTTTTCGAAAGACCAAAGAGGCACTTGCGTCCAACATAGTCCTGCGGATGTTCGATGCATCTCTTCCAGTTGTTTCCACTGACGCTTCAGACTGTGGGCTTGGAGCGGTTCTCCAACAGGTGGAGGGAGAGAAACTACACACTGTCGCCGTTGCTTCTCGAGCGCTTTCATCTGCAGAGAGGAGATATTCAGTAGGAGAACGCGAAGCGCTTGCGTGTGTTTGGGCGTGCGAGAAGTGGCATGTTTACTCGTGGGGACGCCATTTCACGTTGCTTACTGACCAAGCATTGGTCGCATTGCTGTCTACTCAAGGGCCAGGAAGGCGTCCTTTGCGGATAGCACGGTGGGCGGAGCGCCTACTGCAGTACAACTATATACTGCAGTACAACTATACAGTAAAGTACCGGAAGGGTTCGCAAAATCGAGTAGCAGATGCGCTCTCTCGCCTCCCTGCGTCACCTCCTCAGGAAGAAGAGACTTTACCTGATGAAACTGTATCAGTTGCCCTTATATCTTCTTGCATTACCAGGGAAGAGTTTGAACAGGCCCAGTCGGAAGACAGCACACTGCAACGAATCAAGGCCTACATTGAATTGTCCTGGCCTGCGCAAAAATCTCTGCCGGGTGAGCTTCAACCTTTCCTCAAACTTCGCGATGAACTGTCAGCGGGGGTCAATTTGATTTTGCGTGGCGAACGCCTTGTGGTTACCGCACCACTTACAGCGCGGATAATTACCGCTGCTCATGAGGCTCACCCTGGAATTGTACGAACTAAAGCACGTCTGCGAGAAAAACTTTGGTGGCCAGCCATGGACAGGCAAGTCGAGCTAGCTATTCAAACGTGTAGTATATGCCAGGCAGCGGACAAGAGCACGAAGGTTATGGCTGCACCATTGAACCCGGTCCCCTTACCAAAGGAACCGTGGCTAAAGCTTGGCATGGACATTGTTCGCCCATTTGAGAGAGCACCACACGATTGTCGATATGCGATCACGCTGGTCGACTACTTTTCTAAGTGGCCGGAAGTATACTTTTGCAACCAAGCCACAACACGCACAGTAACAGGCTTCTTGGTGTCAGTGTTCGCACGTGAAGGTTACCCAGAGGAAATTGTTTGCGATAACGGGCCACAGTTTTCATCTCGAGTTCCAAGCTTTTCTGCAGGATCGCGGCATCCGCTTGCGGCATTCGTCCGTATACTACCCGCAAGCAAACGGACAGGTAGAACGGTTCAACAGAGTTTTTAAAAGCTTTGTTCAAGTGGCTACACTCGAGCAGCGTCCCTTACGCCAAACGGTAACAGAATACTTGGGCATTTACCGTTGTACGCCGCATGCCACAACTGCAGTTGCTCCAGCACTTCTCCTGCATGGACGTCTACCAAGGACTCGGCTCGATGTCGTTGGGTATCCGTCAGCAATATTTGCAACCGACCCTACTTCAGAGCTCCACCGCCTACGCGAGCGGGTGAAGCAAAAACAGCAATCCAGTAAACTATACACAGACGCTCGCAGGGCCGCAAGGGAAACCAAAGTGAATGTTGGTGACCTTGTACGAGTACGCAGACAAACTGCTTTTAAAGGTGACCTGGCTTTTAGCCGCCCAAGAAAAGTGATAAGAAAACACGGGCAATCGTCCTTCCAACTTGATGATGGAAAAACGTGGAACGCTTCAAAGTTGTCAAGGATGCCACGAGCTTCTGCATCTATCTGTGGGGGGGGGGGAAAGGAGTGATACAAATGACACCGCTAGGGAAAGCAGCTCACCGCCTACCTTGGAGAGACCCGTTTCAGAAGCGCCAACCGGAACTTCAGCTGTGGCTGCTGCGAAGCAGCCGCCTATGTTACCAGTGACCGGCTGTGAGCCGGAAGAGACAAATGACACCGCTAGGGAAAGCAGCTCACCGCCTTCCTTGGAGAGACCCGTTTCAGAAGCGCCAACCGGAACTTCAGCTGTGGCTGCTGCGAAGCAGCCGCCTATGTCACCAGTGACGGCTGTGAGCCGGAAGAGACTTCGCCTGCCGCCAGTGGTTTCTCAGAAGCATCGGGACCTCAGCGTAGGGTACAGCCATCAAGGAATAGACGACCTCCAGACCGCTATGGACACTAAGTACAGAAAGACACTTTTTGCAGTGAACATGAACGTGTCACAATCTGCACGAGTGTTGAGTTTGCTGACGTTGTGAAATATGGACATAAATGGAGTTATATCTTGTTTTCCTCTTCTCGTTTTATATTTTTGTATTAAGTGCATAAGACAAGCACATTGTTGTTACTGTAAATATAATTCTGTAAAAGAGCACTAACGTACTATCACTACTAAATCACTAACCCATGTAGCTGTCTTTTTTTTTATAAGGAAGGGAATATGTTGTATATGTGGTTTCGGTTTGGGGATCACCTGCCGCCAGAGGCACCAGTGTCGCTATGTGTATATATATGACTGTATGTGGCAATAAACCGGGGATGGTTTTGGTTGCTAGCAGTTCGTGTACTTGAACGGCACCCGCCGCTACAACACCATTACTTTCATTGCGCAGAAACATTTCACGACTCTGACTTTCTTTTAAGACCTACAATCTGAATCCTGTTTTGAAAAACGCTTTGCTCGTTCCACCCACCTATGTTTCATCGCGCCTTGACCATCCACGAAAAGTGGGCGTTCCACCTTGTCACACTACCGCTGGCTTAAATTCTTTCATTCGAACTACATCATCCGAGTGGAATCACCTGCCAGCAGATGTGGCACTCACCGACGATGTCGAGCTTTTTAAGAAAAAGTGAAGTGCCTGCTTTTCTTGTTCATGACATGTGTGCCCTTTGGTTCGTAGTCCCACATGAACTCTGTGTTGCTGATTTGCAGTTTGCCTTGTTAGTTCTTGCTTTCTTTTCTCGTTTTTTTCTTTTTCTTTCTTCTAACTTTCAATGGAGCTGCACAATTGCTGAAATCTGTTAAACTCACTGCTGTGGGCCATATGGAGTGCTGTAACCCATGAACGTATTTCCATTTCTTGTTATCTGTGTTATTGTGCGTCTTGTGCCACTCCCCTCAATAATGCCCGCAGGGTCATGAAGGTGTTTGAAATAAATAAATAACTATACTTACGATATGGAAAGAATTGCGTTCATAAAAAACCTGCGGTTGAAAAAATACCTTTATCTATAGTATTTGGGTATATACCGCCTCAAGGTTCGGTTTTCGTAAAAAAAAAAAGTGCGTGTTAGAATCGGGTAAATACGGTAATTGTTTCATCCGCTCAAGTTAGCAAGGGCTCTTTTAGATTTCACTTTGCGGAATATCAGCTCTAATTTGCTCGTTTTGCTTTTTAAAGGACCAAGTATTAACCGCAGCGGAGGTTCAATGAATAGCGCGCTCGACTCACGGGTTCAATCCCGGCCGGCGAGGTCGCGTTTCGATGGAAAAGGCATACGTATGCTGGCTGTGTGATGTCAGCGCAGGTTAAATAACCCAAGGCGGTCTAAAGTAATCGGGAAGCCTCCACTACGGCATCCCTCATAGCCCATGTGTCACTTGGAAATGTTAAACCCCGCGATTTGGTATTTACAAATTGGAACGGCCGGCATTTGAACCGGTGTCGAACTGGGCGCTCTTTGATAAAACTATGATAAAACTATGAGCCTGTTCCCTCCAAATACATGTGGGGCTGGGTTCTGTAGTAAAGAGTTTTGGTGGAGGAAATGACAAAACAGCAGATGTGAAAACAGCGCACGAAAAGCAGCATCGGGACAAAACAGCACAGAGAAAAAGTTGGCCCGTGACCACCCCAGACGCTGCACATTTCAGCGCAGTTGTAATCCATATCCATGACAGCGATTGTGACATGTATGCCAACTTGCAACAGACGAGGCAACGACCAGTATTCTGAGACTGAAGTCCTTTATTCGCCAAAGATTGCCGCGAATGGAACACGTGAAACCAAGCGAATTGTTCGAGTGTCGCTCAAACTCCCATGTAGAGCTATATTTAGTCACTTGTCGCTTCCCTTCTTCGTCTGGCAGCTCCTGGTTCTTGAAGAAATACGCGCTTACGTGCTGGATCTTGCTTGAGACGGCATTGTTGAGTATCCAGTGGTCCAGAAGGCTGCATATCTGACGGTGTTTTTTTTTAACACAGTGATTTAGGGCTTTGGAGGTTTTAATCTTTATTTATGTTTTTGTCAATGCCACGAGCACAAGTCCCTGCCGCACGCCGAGCAAGAACCTCGGACACGGACGCCGGACGACAACATCGCCGGACACCTTACCTTTAACAGCTGTCGCCGCAAGAGAGCAGTGCGAGAAAGCAGCGCACGAAAGAACAGCATGTGTTAAAACGCCCACGCCGAAGAAAGAGCAAAGCAGCAAAACAGAATGGGGCCAGAACAGCATGGTGGCATCAAAGCACTGGGATAAAACAGCGCGACGCAGAACAGCACAGCGTTCCAGGACGAGTATACAAGCAACATATATATTAAGCTGGTGCAGCAGAAGCAAACGGCACGTAGTTCAAGTAAGGTGCCACAAGACGATGTGGTTGGATTCGAAAAGCCAGCAGAAAACATTAACAAGTGTTTATTGATTGCATTCCAGCCAGTTTCGAAGGCTCTTTCCTATCGCTATTTGACGTTACGAGCTCTGCGCCTACCTTGAGGCGACCTGTGCGTCTCCGGAACTTGTGGCGCACAGGCACTGTTGATTTCCGCGCGGTCTGCTATTTCAGTTGTACTTCGTGGATACATCATTATAATAATGATCGTCATCATCATCATCATTTAATTTGCCCATAAAGGCCTCTATTGAGGCATTACAGAAAGAGGGTAGGGGTATACAAAGGAAATACAATTGAGAATAAAAAGTTAATACAATAAAACATAATGCCATACAATAAAAAGAAAAACGATACATCAGAATAGGACGCTGGTCAATGCTGAATGGCGAAAGACAGAATTAGGCGGTAACAACATCGAGAAAAAGAATAAGTGTAAGAGGCTTTTCGCCGCTTGTTGCACGGCGTCAGGGTGCTTCCCTGCAGGTGTGAGAGGGTGTTCTGCCCGTCGGCCCTGTGCAGGGATGTCTGCGCCACTGGGTGGGGCGCATTGTGTTTGGCCTGTTTGTGGCTAGCAGAAAACAATCGCTCGGTAGCAAGAAACCACACTGACCTCAGTTAGTCAGTATAGCGACAGTGATGGCTGTTGCTACGAAGTTTTCGAATTCGGTCTTGAATCATGCCATGCTGTCATGCGCTGTTTTGTTCTGGTACCTCAAAATATGACTAGAGATATTCCCGAGCTCGTGCTAGTGACTCGTGTTTAAGGGGTTAATCTTTGTCGCGGATTGGCAAAATGTGCACATGACTTAATGGTAATAATTAAAAGCATAAGTTCAATATTTTTGAATTGCCTTCATATTGCAAGCAGATTATCTTCAGTACGAAAGTTTTTCGTAACAACATCGGAAGAGTGTAAAAATTTCATTTGCGTACAAATAGTACCCCTGCCTGTAAACAGCCCTGCTCGAAGCTGCGCCCGCACACGCTTCCGGTATAGAACAGCCTCCGGTACATCGTCAGAGCAGCATTTGGAGCAGTGCTGGTGTTCCCACGCAAGCGACCGCACTTGTGGTTTCTTCTTTCTGGAGCTCTTCAGTTCGATAAAATGTGTGGTGAACTTTTTCAACCAATGTGCATGGAAAATTTCATTGCGCCATTACACTACAATGAACGAGAACACCTCAAAAGCAAGAAGTAGCGGGAAAAGTGCCTCTGGCGAACTAGACGCTCAACGAGAGCCCAAATTCTTGAGAGTAGCACTTAACAAGGGTAACGGATGTGCGAACTAGTACATTTTTTTTTAGAAATTATTCCCTTTAAACACTTTGCCTGAAAAATAAAGGTCATGTGACAACAATAAGTGCACGAGCTACGCTGGAGGACGCTTGTATGGCTGGACTGCCTATTAGATAAGTCTCTAACTAAATTTCGAACGCACATCTAGGCCCAGTGTTCTTAACAACAGCTCAACGTGACTCGTCTGCCTTACTTTGTAGTTGTCAACTATCCATAAAAGGAGTCTCTGAGTCGATGCTTACGAGACTCTGCACGAGGCCATTTTTTAAGTGCAAAAATATGCAGGAAATTTTTGTACCTTGCCGTTTAGAAAATCATTCGTAACGGCGGCCAGAGCTTGTAGCGCTTAGCAAATGGTAAGCAGAGATTTTTTTCACAGAAGCATAGAAATTTTCCAACAAGCACAATACATTTCATTGTCAGACTGTATCAGCTTCACCATCCTGAGCTCGCGCCATTTTATTCAACTTACTCGAAGCGAATGCATTGCACCACTGTTTCGGGGTATTAAACGAATGTAGGTAAAACGCGTAGAGTTGCCTGCGGTTGTGCACTGCGCAAAGCCGAGAATCTGCACTCTAGACAACATAGGAAGGGTCACCCTCATGTCCGGCCTGTCATCTCTAGGAGGTCATTGCGGACGCTCTGTGCCACTTCGCTCGTTTTCCTATATGACCAAAGAACAACAACAAGGTCTCTGCTCGTGTTCTGTGCAGGACTCTAAAGTACCATTTTCACGGCACTTTAGCCTGTGGTATATAGTTCGGATGACGTTGATTTCTTACGAAAGCTATTTCATGGAAGGCAATAGTCTAGAAAATGTTTTGCAAGCGCTTTTCCGCGAAAGAATTGAGTATATATATCAATATTTTCGTGAAGAAATAACTTAGTGAGAAATTAATTTCTTTTCTTTTGGTTTAGTTTTATAGTTTTATGGGGTTTAACGTCCCAAAGTGACTCGGGCTATGGGGACACCTTGTAGTGGAGGGCTCTGGATAATTTCGACCACCTGGTGTTTTTTAAAGTGCACTGCCATCACACAGTAGATGTGCCTCAAGCATTTCACCTCCATCGAAATGGGACTACTGCGGCCGGCATCGAACACGCGTCTTTCGGGCCAGCAGCCGAGCACCATAACCACTGTGCCACCACGGCGGCCAGTTTTCTGCCTTTGATACTAGCACATAATACATGGATAAAAAGTGCCGATAAAAAGTAATCATTTACAACATTTGGCATTGACAACATTTGATGCACCTAGAAGTTGAACATACTCTAAACACTATGCTAGAATCTTATTGCACCACCCATTAAGGCCACCCCAGAATAGGAAGGGTGGCAGGGCAGAGTGCTTGAAACAAACGGCTCCGCCTGTCTCGTCTGCAAAGTGAAAATGCGCCGGCGCTGAAACATCGAAACCGCTCGCTTCATAATAATGCCTGTGCGGCTTGAGTATTTTCAGCATTTCAACTTCTTCCAGCACGTTTGAACAGCTTCTTTCGTGTTGCTAACGTTACATTAATCTCGTCTATAACTAGAAAAAAATTACAGCGCGAATAATGCTGGACATATTTTTATAAAAAAATATTTGTCCTTGCTGCGCTTTGTTCTGCATTAATACTAATTCGGGCACTGCTGACAGTGCCACACACGTGATTCACTGATGGCACAATTCGACCAGGAGAAAAAATGTGCCATTTTGGCGTTCAGATGTAAACGACCTTTTCACTTGCTGTGTCAGATTTTTCCAGAAAGTGATTCTGATAACCATTAATCCAGCCACGAGTATGCATTTCAATTTTCAAGCGAGAGGCGTAAGAATACTAAGCGACAGTTAGTTTTCATTACATTCTTTTTTATTTTGTAAACACAGAGAGATAATTGTGCTTCACCCGTGTTCTATCCTTGATGCGTTTTTATTCGTCCTCTTCAATGCGTTAATAATGCACCGATGGTGTAAAGAATTAATATTGTTTTTTTAATGGTGAATAAAATTACGTTCAAATATTTATACCTATAAAGGCAGCCAGGCACAAAGGCTCTTTTTATTTCTATAGTACACAGGCTAAATATAGAACTTTATTATCTAGACAGTCTGCAGCTTAGAGGTAACCTTAAATGAGCTGAGCAAAAATTTTCAACTTAATACAAACTCCTCTCTGAAGGCTGTCTTTAGGCGCCAGCTTTGAGGCTGTTCTTTACAGAATTAATTTAGTCACGAGGTTTCAGCGTGTCAAAAATCGCAGGATGTTTTGGTTTCATTTACTGCATAACTTTATCAATAGTGGAAGTTCCGGTACTTTGGACGTGTATTCTCTCACGCACCTTTTATAGCTCCTTTATTTCTTTTCGGGTAGCGTTGTCGGATACGAAATACATTCGTGATGCCTTTTTGTTCAACACATATATCCCCACGCGTTCATGGCGAAACGGTAACAACCTCTTGACGCCATACACATGATGTGCTGAGAAACTCCACAGGAAAACCAGGTGCTAAAGGTATTACACTTCTGGTAATCACTACTATGTGACTTTGCTCTTTGGAGTGCAATGGATATGTTGAATTTTTTTCAAGTAGTGTGTCCGGAATGGTCGACTACCACTAGTTTGTAACAAGCCTTCAGACTCTGTGTCAAAAGCTGAAGCCGATGCGCAAACTAAGGTAACGTTATTTTATAATATGTTCAGGTCGAGCGCTTCTCTCGTGAGCACTGCGGATAAAAATATTTCACAGAAGTTTCACTGGATGAACAGAAAGAATGAGAAAAATAAAGTGAAACTTCAGCAAAGGTTGGCCACAAGAGCTTGTCTCCGGCACACTACCCTTCACATTAGGGAGATGGCACTTGGGAAAGGGAGCGAGAAGTAGATGAGGTGCATGAGATGGAAAAACTAGGGAACAGAAAGGCAGACATGTTGAATGGAAAAATGTTCAATTAGCTACCTTGCACTGTGCGAAAAGGGTTAAGGGCTGGAAAATTTGAAAGGAGGGAGAGCAGGGCTCAGATATAGTGCACACGCTAGTGTGTAGCTCCAGAGATACTGAGTTTATTAAGCGATGCATGTCATAAATAGACGAGATGAAGCCATGCCAGGTAGAACAGGAAAAACAGAGCAATGTAGTTCGAAATATGAAGTTGCTTTGGTTGTCTGTTTGTGCATTCAGAATTCATGGCGATAGCTAGTACAGGCAGGATGTATTAAGTGCTTCACTAGTTTTAACGGTACTGAGTCCCTACACCAGTTCTAAATCATTATATTAACTCATGCTTCTGAATTCGAGAAAAACTAAAGCCAAATCTGAAGGGAGTCAATGGAAACAAAAATAATAGGGTGGAATTGTTCTACAACCTGTGAAATCCAAAGGGATGAGGAGAAAGTTTGCAACTTTCCTATAAGAAAATGGGATGGAGGTATATTTACTCGAGGTATGCTTACTCAACAAAATGGGTAAAGTTATGTTTAGAGCTGCTTGAATTAGCACGATAAATGAGAAAAGTACAAGTTTTATATTGAAAGGGATTTAACTTATCCAACTAGAATGATGTAGTAAATTCCTTCATCAACATGTTCCTTTATTTTTAGAGTGAAACACGTAAAAAAGACACGTTGCGCCATTGTTTTGAACGACAACGAACACGTTTGACACAAATTAACGCTTTTTGCGCTGCCTGCACTGTGGCGGCAGGCGGCAATCTCAAGAGGCGCTTCTTAAAGGAATATATGGTCGCACTGATTGCGGTTCTGGTCGGCCGTCAGCAAATGGACCCTACATTGACAACTGCGTGTGCGGTGCGTCAATGCTGCGTAAGTATGTAACGTAGAAAAAAAATCTTTTTTCCCCTTGAATCGGATTGTAGGTAATAAGTTGGCCGAGCAAACTTTTCATTCTATCATTTAGCAAAGGTGACGGTTCAGTTTTGATTTTCATGAGCAAGACTTGTGCGGACATACCGGGCTAAGTGTCGAGCATCATTTTCCACATCGCATGCAGCGAAACAAACGGACACTTGTACTCCAGCAGTGAACGCGTCCACTTTTCGTTCATCGCACAGAAGACGAGGGGTTGCATTGGAGGTGATTGTATCTGGAAAAGATTTTGTATGGGAGTGGGGTGTTTGTGGGCACATCCGAGAAGTGGCGCCACTGGAGCAGTACTCATTTCGCAGTGTCCCTATTTACTCTGCCAGCATTCGCACAAGGTCGAGAATACGGAGGGCACGACAAAGCTGTTGGGCCTAAATTTGCATTGCACACCGTTCGCTATGGCGAAGCTTCCAAGCTATTGACACAGAGCCAACTAACTCCTTGTGGATTGACTCCTACGAGGAGGTCAATGCACTCCCACAGGAAATTGGCTCTGGTGATCGCGCCAAGGAGCTCGGCGATTACGTCAAGGGTGACTGCATCATCGGCGCGTCCGCGCTAACGCTAGCTAGCTGCGTGGGCAATCGCATGTAAACACGAACAGAATAGCCCAAGACTACACACAACAAGCGAACCACTACCCCGTACGCATGAAAGTGTCGCCAACAGCATTATACGAAATGTAGGGTGCCGGATGTGAACAAAGGAGTTGGATGGAGTCCATGTTGGGGTAAGTAAACTGCCCTCAGGTGGCTCTATACACCTCAGATCAAGCTGAACCAAAGTCTAGGTTTGTTGCATGTACTATTCCGATGGCTGAACAGTGGTCCGCCGATTTCTATTGTCACTGCAGTGACTGCGCTGTACGCAACGCCCAGCTCAAGTAAAAAGGTGTTACATCTCGACCGTGCAATGCTCGGGCATTACACGCTTGGGCCGCTTTGAATAAAGCTTCTGGACTTTCAGCATTTTGTTCCCTTAAATTTCATAAATGTAAAAAAAAGGTAGATCTCTTACAAAGAGTATTATTAGTCAGTAGTTAAAACTAGCGAACAGGTAAATTTCTGAAGGGTAAAATTGCGCAGATATGCTCGGGCACATATAATAAACCAGTAACCAAATTCAAGATTTGAGCTTATTCTATCACCATCTAATATGTAAGCACGCGAGTTGCGAAAATAGATTGGTTTGAGAGTACAGTTAGGTTTTGCAGAAAGTGATCTTTCAGCAGCACTTCTGCATCTCCAGCTTTTGACACTCCGATTTTTTCAGTCATAAATGTGTTAAAGATGCGGTTTGTGGATTACTGTAAGCATTTGACTGCAGCGTGAAAACCGAAAGGTTACCTTCGGTGAGAATATTGCACATACCTCGGTGCTAAGTTACGGTCTGAAAACTGTCGTATTTTAGACGCTTAGACAGTTTTCTATGCCTAGTAATATGTAGTATGTCACAGAAGCAAAATACATGCAGAGTTTATCAGTTTTTGGCTAAACATTTGCTGCTTTAACACGTAAGTCTCAAAATGTTGCCTGCCTTCCATTGTAGAGAGTGGCGCCTCAAGGCCAAATGCACTGCGGCAGATATTATTGTAACGTCTGGACAGAATGCCGAAATCTTTACTGCGTAAATTATGCAAAGACTACTGAAATGAGTGACACACGGTTCTCTCAACTCATTTTGACGGTATAAATAACGAGGTTTGTCTAAAACACGAACTTCGGGGAAGACATATGGTTCGCTGTATGAAGCGTCGCTTTGCTGCTGCTAGCACGTGTTACTGCTCGTGTTACTAGTCCACAGAACGTCTACGGTAGCTCGCCGTCTTTTCCTGAGTGGACACTTCCTAATTAAGCTGGCTACACCAGAAATTAATGCGATAAAAAGCATATCAAACGCTGTGATCCTCCAATTTCCTCAGGACATATAACAGCTAAGTGTTCGACAGACACTAAAATGATCACTGAGGGCTTGTCTTCACATGTGTGTGCTCAACAGACACTAAAATGATCACTGGGGGCTTGTCTTAACATGTGTGTTCTTCTTGCGATCTGCCTGTGCCCTCGACTTGGCAAATATCTCTCTACATCGAGCAGGCGAAGTCCTACATGTCGGCAGAGCTGCACGGAATCAAAGCAGTATTATGCAGCTTGTAATACAGACAGCCAGGCGATGGGTCGTATTCAGACGGACAGAGATGGACGAATGGCGGTCCCCATAAAGTTTCACGTGGCATTAAGCAGGGGTGCCAGCTTTTGCCTACGCTGATCATGGTGTGTCTATAATTGCTCTTGCGCAGCGTAGTACATTCAGCGACCATCCGCGGCTTTCGCCTTCTGGCGCAAGGAAAAATGAGTGTCAGTTTACGCGGATGTTTTATTTATTTATTCACATAAGTGCCCTAAGGGCCCGGCTGGGCATTACATAGGGGGGGGGGGGCAGCAAATAACAAAATACTCAAGGGTTCACTTTATACATAATAAAGAGTGAAAAAAGAATGAAAGAACAAAGTGTTAATTATGAAATTGGGTCGGTCTTATACCTCGTGGGCATGGTGCTGTGTGCAATAAACAAAAATAATATGTACACGTGCAAGGCAAAACAAAGGTACAAGGCGGCAAGTTCAAACAGATGACAATGCTGCGCCTGATTCAAGAAAGGTTAGTAATGATGAACGGAAAGATGATGATTCGTTAATGGCCACAATGCTAGCAGGTAAAGCATTCCACTCCCTTATTGCAAATACTAACGGGGATTTCTGATATTTCTTTGTGCGAGCGAAAATTGTTTGAATTTTATGCGCATGGTCGGTACGAGATGATATGTGATGTGCTGCTATGATGTGCCTGCGTGCGAAAGATGACTGGTTGTAGTAGAGGGAGTGAAACAACGATAGGCGAAAGAATTTCCGTCGTATGTTGAGGTCCAGAAGTTTTAGAGATTCTTTTATAGCAGTAACGCTATGGTATGGAGAGTACGACCGTAGAATAAAGCGTGCTGCTTTATTTTACACTGATTCCATTGAGCTGGATAAGTTGTTTTGGTGGGGATGCCATACTACCGAACAATATTCCACTGATGCCCGAACTAGAGCAGTGTGGCACCTCTCTTCGATCGGGAGGTGCCAGTTACGCGCGGTTCCTGCACCTATTCGGCGATTATATAGAACTCCTGGGAGCTTGCCTCAACACCGCGAAGACTAAAGCAGTGAATGATCTTTGTTTGTTTGCTTCAGACCTCGGCGGCGTTGAATGGGTTAGCGTTGTTAATGTTTTGGGTGTCCCGTCCTGCACGAGTGGCTAAGTATCGCGAAATACGTATCCCGAACTGCGCAGGGCAGTGGAGCAAAGATTAACCATAGCTACGAAGTTGCGATTGTCGCTACCGGCGCGAAGCTTTATTATATGCCCCAGTGTGTCTTCCGTTCCGCGCAGCCCGGGCTCTCTTTGAGCCGGCTAGGAAATCGCTTGTGGGGCCTCCTACCGGAAGGGCAAGACCCAATCGGTAGAGAGGCTATATCTTTACCTCTCAGCGAGTATGGAAGGGTTTAATATTCCACTTTTTGGGACGACATGCTCAATCCTCTCTTTGCGAAGAATATTCTTCTTGAACAAGAAAGGTGATTGCCTAATTTCCTCAAATTTTCTAGTTCAAATCGAAAATACACCAACTCGCCTTTAACTAAGCATCCTGCTAACCTAGAGCTTCAACTTGGTTAAGAACGCTGGGTACCCCGGTATAGATCCTTGTGCTCTGTTTTCTTGGAACTTCGACGTGCGAGTTTGTAGACGAATCACTTGTATGGGCCACACAGCTCAGCAATGGCCTTCTTTTTGCCTCTTCGTTGAAAAAATGCTGCAATAGATGGGACAAGATTTACTTGCTTGATGCTAAAATTTTTGAAACCTTTATCCCGCGTCCGCGATATGTTGGCGTTGGCGGTCAGCGAACTAGACAGTAGTCAGATGATGCGACCAAGCACAGTTAAGTCACTGGCCGACCTCAATGTTGCCTTTCCCGCAGGTTTGCAACTTCGGGTGGTCTGCGGCTAGTGAGTGCTGTCCTCTGAGACTACGTGGGGACGAGGGACGAGGCACCCTCTGCCTCATGACTGCATTTGGCGAAGTATAGATTTGTAGTAAGAGAAACCATTTAGAGGATTTTTTTTCAGTACGAAAAGGGACAAGCCTGACGTCCCACTGAGGGTAATTGCATCCGAAAATGAGACCTGACTGAAGTCAGTCGCTTCATTTCTATAAGAAGAACTAACCTTTTGACCACGAGGGTCGTTCCTTATGAAAAATATTGGAGTTTTTCAGATCACAACATCACAAGGGAGTTCAAGCCTACTCAATCGTCATTAAGTATTTTTATTACTCACTGCGCCAGTCAGGCATAGTGAATTGCGTAGAAGACAACATGGACGAAATCGGAATTGCGGAATTCTAGAACGCTGCAGGACAGTCTGTACAGGGTTTTTTCTATCATTTAACTTTTTATCTCAGCTCCACTTTTATCAGCAGGAAAGAAAATCCCACCTTTAGGACGGCGTACGAGTTGGCTGTTGCTTGGCATTGTGACTTATTTTTACTTATTCCACTTGACAGAAATCTCGATGAGCGCCCAATTGGTTCAAAAGTCAAGAGTGATTATATTTGTACATGATAATTTTATAGTTCTGCAAAGATGACCTTCGGAGGGTATGCTCCGAAACCATCGCAATTTTTAAAGAATGTCTCGATTCACTTTATCTGATATTTAAAATCCAAGAAAACAATTCAGTTCGCTTTCTAGCCATCAGTTAACCTTTGAACAAGACCACATATGCTGGAGCTATGCACCGTGGACTAACAAACCAGTGCTTCTGTATAATTCAGCTCATCCTAAAAAGTTCGACGAAGCATTATCAAAATGAGCTTTAAGAAGGTGCTGGACAAGTCATGCGAGCACATGGCGAACAGAGGTTTCTACGAACAGTTAGAACGATTTCGGGAAGCCGGCTATCCTAACGCACTCTTGGTGCTAGTAGCCGAAAGTCGGGTCACTAAAAAACATTGTCTAGCCCGAAGCCTGTAAAGCAACTATAAAATATTAGCCTTGGTTCCGTGTCTTTGAAAGCTTTCGCATTACTTGAAAAATAAAAACGACAAGCGAGCTGCAGTTTGAGTAGCGTTTTAAGCGCATGGCAAACGAGCAAACTGTGTAGGATGAATAATCCTTTTGCCGGTATGGCACACATATGCACAAAAAGCACTAAAGGAAACCTGTGGCATGTGCGGAAGGGTTTGTGTATTGCTCGCCATTGTCACGTGGAAAATTTTGTGCAAGTCAGACCGGAGGTGTTTTAATGAGATGCTTAGAGAACACAATACAAACCTTCAGAACAATAAAGGAAGCCTTGTCGAACACTGTTTGGAGTACAAGTGGGATAAGTGCCATATACTTTTCAAGGAATAAAAATCGTAAGCAGGAATAAACAGAAACTAACACGCGAAATCGATGAAGTTATAAACACACACACACACGAAAAGATTGAAAGATGAGTATGTGACCTCGGCATCTGTACTGCGGCCTCTCAAAGAAAGAGATTGCTTTTCTTGAAAATGGGATGAAAAGTTAAGGCGTGTGATATGTAATGTCTTTAGTTCAATAACCTGCTGAAATGCGGATATGTTCATTCTCCCAGGGTGTATAAAAAAGCCTTACTTCCAATGAACAAAATCAGTTGAAAGCGCTCATGTTGACAGCTTTTTATCTGTCAGTGTCTTCCAAGGGCTACAAGTTTTGTCACGACCAGGTGTAAGAATATATATGCTTACACCATGGCCATAATGAACCAATTCTCCTACAGCCACCCTGATATGTCCAACAAGTGCTTCCTGGGCTGCGCCATGTTGCTCGCTGGACTGTTGTGTGCACCTGGCGCTACATGGAATACATGCGTTGCCGCGCGATATCCGAGGAGAAGACGGAAAACCGCAAATTTTTGGTTCCTTTTCCTGATATTGCTTACGTCACTGAAACTATTTTTTCTCTCTTGTTGCATGTGATTTTATATAATGGATGTTTAAGTTCAAGCTCGGCACAGTAAGTTACGGTATTCAGTATTATATTTCCTTCAATCCTTAATTTGGGGCACAGAGTTTGTGTAGTCTTGGTTGCTGACGAAACCATCGCACAGAAGAAAGAAACGCACACAAAAAAACACGTGACGGAGTGAAACCAGGGCAACTGCTTTCGTTTGAATGATACTGGTGCACACCTAGCAGGCTGCGAAAGTAGCGTTAGTTCCGAGGAGGAATGTTCACAGAAGTTGCGCTTACCTGCTGGCACACTGAACATTTGACGTGAACTTTAGGTTATCATGCAAGTGATCAACTATTTGGCCAGCAACTCCTTGCACAAAGCTCTGCCAGAAATAGCGCCAGAGCACGTATCCACGGGGAGTTCAGCTAACGTCGTGGTTGCAGTTACAGGCTGTCTGGATACGGAACAACATTTTGTCTGGGAAGCACTACTATATACAATGCCCTCATGGCATCAATTGCCGTTTCGGTAGGGTTGAGACGTTTTTTATAGTCACTGGAGGATTTTCATCGTTGCGTTTTAAAGAAAAAGCAATGAAATATGAAAAAATTGCGCGGAACAACAGCAATAGCTCTTAGCAACTATCTGCTACGACGGGCCACTTCGCCTTCAAGACAAGGCTGCTCCCATGCACAGCTGTAGACGAGTGAGAAAGAAGCTCTGATAAGTTTGCCTTTTTTATCACGCAGCAAAAAGAGCATATACATCACCTGCTCGGTTTAACCTCCTCGCTGATTCATGCCGATTAAATAAAAGAACGCCGGCACAAACATCTGTTCTGCTTAAGTTGCATCCAAATGGCTGCTCTACTTGCTAACAAAGTGAACTCAGAGCTTCCCGTCATAACAAATTTGAAATAACTTCGAAACGTCGTTGAAGCAAAAGCAGAAGAGAATGGTTGCCTTTCTGTTTACGGCCGTCATATACACGGTTACAGTCGCACATTTTCAAGAGGAATTGCAATACCTTGATGATGTTAATAACTGGCACAGGAGGGCGTTTCGCCTTACTGAAGTGCACCTGCATCACTGAATCACTGAAGATAGGCACACGGCAAAATCGCTGTTGTTAACCCATTCAGGCCCAGTGATTGCAATTGGAATCACCAAATTTAGAGGCCACCAGTCTGGAATTAGGCGATAAAGTGCTGCTGTATTTGCAGTAGCTCCGACATTTAACAATTCATCAACATATGTTAGCGGCATTTTTCCTGACCGACGAATGCTAATAGGTAGGACAGGGATACAGAAACTGCGTACGCTTCTCTCTTACCATCGCCTGATGCCATGTTCCCCTTGCACCGTGTAGAAGAAAGAAATTCATTTTTGTTTTTCTCTAATCCCATGGGAGGGTACAAGTAAGCCTCACGTTATTCCTCGAAGATAAATTTTTTTCGGCTGAGCACACTTACAAGCGTTAAACATTTCGCAAATAATAATGATTCCAAATGAATTCACTCGGACCTCGAGGCACTATTGTAGAATCATTAGCGCGGTCGTATTTAAAATGCCCGTGACTTGTCTCGTGTAAATATTGCCTCTTTCGCAGTCTGCATGTAAGAATAAAAGTTCTTTTTTTTCTGAAGAAGGTGCATGCATTCAGTGCTAGAACTTTTCATGCCGAAACGAAGAAGCTTCAAGAGCGGCCCACGAGACGTTTTGAGGTGTCGATTCATCCGATAGTGAAGAAATAGCATTCATCGCACGTAATCAGCAACAGCAACTACCCAAAGGCAAAGCATAAGAGAAAACAATTGAACCTCTATGAAATATCATTCATGCCAGAAAACTGAAAACTGCAAAACGATGCAGAACTGATTGGTAGCGCAACAACGCTGAAGATTGAAAGCCATACAGCTTTTAACCTCCGAAAAGCCGTCCAGTTCTCCAAACAGTTCGTGCTATGCGACCAAAACAGGCATATAATAATAATTAATATTATAATATTAATCGTTATTAGAATAATAATAATAAATATAATTATATATCTTATAATATGTTAACTATTATTAATATAAATATTACGAAAAAATGATTATTTTGGATGCAGCATGGTACTGCTGAACAAGGCAGAAATCATGAATTCTGACCACCACTTGAAGGAGCAGCTTCACCGTACGAGTATACTTCAAATGCTTCTGCATCGACTCAATCTTTCCAACACTCGCATTGCCAATTTTAGTTTGTGCAGTAATTAAGGTGCTCTAAGTTCGAGGCTGGGAACCTAGATACTGGCAGCCTGGTTGCCCAGCCTGTTACACGGCATGCCTGAAAAGAACCAGTGCTCGTCAACCAACTCAAGAATTCCGCTTACACAAGGCCGCAAACATTGAGAATGTAAAAGCAGCCATACAACCTGTGTGTCTTGTCATTCTGCCGTATTCATGAAAATAACTCTGCCATCCTCTACTCCGGCAGAGACTATGGGAGTTTCAAAACAGTTCATATTTATTGAAAATATCAAAGAAATCACAAAAACTAAGCATTTCGCACCCTATAAATCCCATTGATTCCATTTGGAAGCATGCAATAAAACTAATAAAGAACCGGCGAAACATTGATTTTGTGATGTTTTAGAATTATCTCCCCTACATATTCTAGTTCCTGTTTATCAATTTTTTCTATTGAACCGATTTAATTTGGGCCGGAAAGGGTTAAACACTGGGTTTTGTAAAGACGAAAATGAAATGGCGCCTATTGTAATCATATGGGTAGTTCATTTCTTAATCATGACAAGCGATGGGCAAGCAAAAAATTACTTGATGCTGTCTGTGCGCCTCTCCTCCCCCCGCCCCTCCCTTGCATCTCTAACAACAACATTATAAAAACAAAAAGCGCGAAGAGCAGAAAAGAAACCGGGGGCAGATGTCAGGAAGTAACAGCAGAGAGAAAAGCATGTGGACGGGACGCAGACAGGCACGCGCAACTAGCAACCTGATACTCACCAGGATGCCAACGAAAGCCTCGTTTATAGGACACTAGGTTTTGATAAAGAAAGAATAAAGATCACACAGAGAATAAGGACAGATTCTCTCGCCCCACCTGTACGACAGATCTCATATAAGAGATTTTTACCATAAGTATTGGCTTGCCATCGACAGTCAAAACTCAACACAAACGTCACATGCTCTGCACCACGTATGACCAACAAAAAATACAACACCACATGCTCCCAAAGGGTTCTAGGAATGATGTCACATTTAAAGAGTTGCCTTTTCCGATGTATTCAAACAGAATTTACCATGACTGTGTTCCCAGCTTATGTGAGCTCAATTTCTGCGAAATTAGGCTGATCTGAGAATGGTTTACGAGGACACAGCGAGCGGTAGCCGGTAATGCAACCATACGGTGAGCGCGACACTTTGCGGTTTAGATAAAGCGCTCTATGATAGGTGCTCTCAAGTAGCCAATTTTGCAGCACTTTGGTGCAGCTGGACTCAAAATATGAGGTCCCACATTTTTTTTCAAAGTTGTGAGACGTGTTCTGCGTGTAATTCGACACATACGATAATAATTATCCCGTTTTATTAGAGAAAAAACATGACTCCGAAAAACGTACGATGAAGGGAGAAAATTAAAGACAGTTTTCGTAGGAACGGTGCAACCACTAAGGGGGTAGGTAAAGCAGGCCATCCTAATATAATTGTAGACAGCAGGCCATCCTAATATAGTGGTAGACAGCAGGCCCTCTTCTCATAATATTCTCAGTATTAGCTTCCTTTGCCGTTGTTCAGATGTGTCCGCGCTGGCTTCTATGAGGCTCGAGACACGCATCCTCTGGACGCTGCATTCATCTTCTAAGCTTACCTTACAGCGGCTTCCGACTTCCACGAAGTGCTGTTTACCGCAAGCTGCGTGGTAGTCGGCTCTAACACACGAACGCAACCTTCCTGACGAGGCTGTGGTGAACGGCACGGAGGGGTCAGCAGCGCCAGGTCGAACACTAGACAAACGCAGGGCCCCGGGGTGAGGCCGCGGGCAAGCGCGTAACGAGGGCTCTCGCCTTTCATACGTCCAGCGGCGGCCGCTCGGAGGGAACGGTCGCTGCTTCGGACACAGAGCGATGCGTGACGGGATATTAACGAGCACAGCGGGGCTGCGAGTTTCAGCGCGGCGCTTGGATTGCATGAAACGATGTTCTTTATCAATTAAAAACTTTTCTCGCAGCAAACGGCGGCGCATAAGCCGCTGGAAAGCGACGTAATGCCAGAAAAAGCAACTTGCGTCTCGCGGGCGCACGTCCTGCGCACGCGCAGAAAAGGTCAAGCAGAGACGCGTAGAAGGAATGCGCGCAAAAAAACGCTGTTCAGGGAAAACGGAAGTACGCAGCAGTAATACACGGACGCCTGCGTTTCCTTCCGGAGCCCGATTTTCGCGTCATCCGCCGGTAAGAGAGGCTCGACTTCAATCTGAATCAGCTCCCTGCGCAGTTTCTTGCCTGAAATAGTGGTGCTCACTGCATCGGTGGAATTTGCCAATCGTTCCGCTTCGTGACCTACCTTAAACGCGACATGAAATTAAATAGTGCGAGTAAATGCCGAAAGCAAGAAAAGAACAACTCAGACGACATGGCGTCACGTTATCATTGACTGTCATTCTGGGACAGAAAATTCAACGCAGCTGCGCGGCTCATAAATTTCGCTCAAATATTTGGACGCCGGTGCGTTACACGATTTATCAGTGCCAACGTTTCTTCTTTTAATTTCACCTAACCTTAATGAACGTTGCTGAATAGAATATTTTAGAACAACTTTAATGACAGATATACATAGGATGACGATTCATGGCTAAATAAGGGATGAACGATGGTGCATAATGAGTGCATAATAGAAGGCGCATAATGGATGCATTTGTATACATTTAAAGCGTCTGTTTGAATGTCATAGCGCATCACTTATATTTTTGCTCATTATTCTGGAAGGACTAACAGCTAGTTCGTCTTGCATTTATTTGACTATTTTTTTATAATTTATTCGCAGCAGAGCGCTCAAGAGTAAGAGAGAGGTGATGTGCAAAAATTCAAGACAATTGGTAGTATATGCCGGTTTTACCGGATCCTGAATTTTGTTTCTAGTGTTCAGACTCTCCGCAAGAATTCAGACATAAATTTTTGCGCTCCTTCTTTTTTACAAGCCAATTGTAAGATTAAACAACATATTGAAAGTTTAAGACAAAAGTAATGTACTTCATCGCAACGCTACCGCTTAATAATAATAATTGGTTTTTGGGGAAAGGATATGGCGCAGTATCTGTCTCATATATCGGCGGACATTTGAACCGCGCCGTAAGGGAAGGAATAAAAGAGGAAGTGACAGAAGAAACGAAGAAAGAGGTGCCGTAGTGGAGGGCTCCTGAATAATTTCGACCACCTGGAGATCTAACGTGCACTGACATCGCACAGCACACGGGCGTCTTAGCGCTTTGCCTTCATAAAAACGCAGCCGCGCCGCGGTCGGGTTCGAACCCGGGAACTCCGGATCAGTCGCCGAGCGCCCTAACCACTGAGCCACCGCGGCGGGCAACGCTACCGCTTAGAAGTCAGTTTCGGAACCTCCTGGAAGCATCGAATGCCTTCCATGTATATTGTGCAATGTAGGCTTGGGCTACTAACTCAGATACCTCAAAATTATTAATAAAATGCGAAGAGGTACCTACACTTTGTGTTAATTGGTATGAAACGTAGGCTCCCATAGAGCCACGACGAGCTGCCACCAAGCTGCAATACGTGGCGGTAGGCGCATATGCGTTAGAATTAGCAATGCACTCTGGCGTACGGAATCCATTCATTTATGTAGAATGGGGGGTTCTCCTTTTCTTTTAATTCATCTTTACGCTACCAGTTACAATGATGCCTTATATTCCTCTCGATCAGTGCGGGATCACATCTCCCAAAATTTTGTGCCAGACGCCGAAGAACACTTAGAACTGCCAACAGGCAGCTCCAGGCGCCGTTCAAACTGTACTACACGAGACAATCTCATGTAGGCCCTGTTTACTTAACAGCGCAGGGTCGTGTGGCCCTATATTCTCATGCTTTTTACAACATTCATTGTGTTGTAAAAACGCCACTTCTGTAGATTCTGACCGCCAGTAACCCGAGAACTCGGCAATGTCATATGTTTTGAGGCATTATTGTGTCTTATTACAGAAAGGGCAGCGATAAAGATGGCTGCGAACTCCAGTGTTACTGGCTCACGTAGTGGCGTTCATATAGCGTCTCAGTATGGGAGTGGCAGTGCTAAGTTACGTCACTTGCCTACCCGGGCGACAACGTTGTCGACGCTTTATGACACCTGTTTTGGACATTCTCCAAGTATAAGGCTCACCTGGCAGCATTATCTACGGGCCGTAAAAGAAAGAAAGAGGTTTGTCTTATCTGCAATCATGGCCGAAGTGGTCGACGTGTTGACTGGGAGCAGACAGTGTTGTGGCAATCCAGATGTACAATGAACCCCATGTGAACGACTTGCTATCAGACATTACGACACAGAGAGGCGCGTAGCATTCGCCTTTAATATAGGGCGTGTCCTGAACGGAGTACACCGGCCGTCATAATTTAAGAGAGCATGTCTTTGGCGAAGAAATTAAATTTCCTTGCGTTGAAAGTCCATTGATTGAGATTTAATGCTGCACTGTGTAATATTCACTACAATATTCAGGTCACACGTATGTATTCTTGGATGCGTACTAAGACAGCAATGAAATTAAGTTTTGTTTTTTGCTAGTATTGTCTTCCATAAACTTCTGTGTGGGTGCTCATAGTGTTTGACCATGTTTCGTGCCTTTTATTCCCATCTTGATCAATCCACCCATTTTCCTGTCAATGCCAGCCACACTATCGGTATATCTCGACCGATACAGCCATAATGCACCAAGCCTGTCTGAATTGGTTACTGCGGGAAACTGCGGTTACAATATGTCCACAGCGTCGGTTTCGGCACTTTAATTGCAAGAATAGATTCCCCACCTATTCAAAAAGCTGTTTGGAAATTTTATCTTTGCTTGAATGGTAGAAGGAGAGAAATTTTAGTTGACTGGAGCGCTTGTGCCGCGCAGCTAAAAAAGTCCGGATACCGCGCTTTTTTTAGCTGGCTTGCGGCGCTCGGCCGTTATTCATTCCAGAATGCATAGGCTTGTTAGAAACGCCGTTATTCGCACCTTCTACCAGAAATAAGCGATGCTGCAGAGAACACAGGGTGTGTCATATAATTCAGTACAGAGTGATTAGAATAATTCCAAGATTAATCAGAAAATGTTAACAGTTAATCAGTTATCCAGAAATATACCTTAACGACCTCTAAAGCAGTGCCAAAGTACCAGTTTTATGAAGCATGTCCTAGATTCTCGGCCAGAAATTTTGAAAATTGAAAAATTGTAAGACACTATTATGGAAATACTGAAGGTAATTGTTCATTATTCTGATATGTAGCAAAATATTTTTAAGTGTTTCTATCGATGGAATCGAATAGTTAAGACCACCTTAGAAAACCAATGGGGAACGCTTTTGACGAGAGCAAATGCGTTAATAAAAAAATAGAAGACTGCGTTTAGTAATCTGCAGATATACTGACTGTCATTGTCAAATCTTACATTGTATGAAAAAAACATAGGTTAGTAAATGGTTGCCCGCTCAAAAATGTTTTTATCCCGAATTTTGCGTATTATCTGCATCAAATAAAATGAATTTACCAGCATAACGAGATGTGACACTGACAGTATAAAAAAATTGATGCTTTAGCTGTGAAAGCTTAATGAACAGTTAATTTTGAAACGAAGCCCTAGGGTTTCTTAGGCATGAAGTATGAATTTTAGTTATTAAAAGTAAACTCAAGGCCCTTGGTATTTTTGCCTTTTGAGTAATTTTTCTGAGTTCGCGTCTTTGCGCTAATCTACCCAATTCAGAAAATCATCGTTTCAATAAAGAATGAAAAAATAAAATTCCTTGGGAAGCTTAACTCTGGGCACGCTTCGTGTAATTTTGCAATTTGTTCTAACAAACCAGTTACTTTTTAGCGTTTAGTATTTTCATAAAAGCAAAGTGGGCGTTTTGAGTGGACAAATCTCATGTTTAATTATGAAGAATTGGCAAATTCTTTCCGCAGTTTAATACTTAGGCCTTTCTAAAGTTATCTACTTCCTTTACAGAACGATGCTCTTCTTAGTAAGGCGCAATCACTTCGCATTCCAGAATTTATAATTTTCTTCATATCTGCGCGAAAAAAAAACTTCAAAGAATTTTATGCAGCTGTAATAAACACAAAACTGAAATTTTCGTTCAAAGTAGAGAAGTGGGTCAAAATTTTCAGCGTCAGTCCCACACTCCTTCATTATTGTCTTTCTTTCTACAGGGTGGACGAGTGGGAGAGGTGCAGTGTAATAATGGATGACGTACAGAGCAATACATGAGCACGCACAATAAAGAATACATCGTTGTAGTGGTCAAATTTTTTCTTTGCCCGGGTTCGGACGAAGTGCTGCACGACAGCCATCGTTATTAATTTTAATTATCATTACTTTTTGGGGATTGTGAATGGCGCAGTATCTGTCTCATATATTGTTGGACATCTGAACCGCGCCGTAAGGGAAGGGATAAAGGAGGGAGTGAAGGAAGAAAGGAATAAATAGGTGCCATAGTGGAGGGCTCCGGAATAATTTCGACCACCTGGGGATCTTTAACGTGCAATGACATCGCACAGCACGCAGGGCGCCTTAGAGTTGTTCCTCCATAAAAACGCAGCCGCCGCGGTCGGGACCATCGTTATTCCCATATTCAGTTTTTCTGTTGTCGGTTACCTACGTAGATCACGACAAAGGCGAATGTGAAGACGTTCAAACGCTCTTGAGGCAACATTTTGGCCTGTTTTTATACCAAGCTGGTTCTCTCCTCAAAGGGCTTATAGTTATAATGCTTATAATTGTAATTATAAGGTCCTCCACTATGCCATCTCTCTCTTCCTTTCTTCTTTCACTCCCTCCTTTCTCCCTTCCCTTACGGCGCGGTTCGGGTGTCCACCGAGATGTGAGACAGTTCTTGCGCCATTTCCTTTCCTCAAAACCAATTTTTTTTGTCATTGGTTTCTTCTGGTTGACGTGCATTTTATACTGTCAGTGTGTCCAATAGAAGATAAACTAAGAAAGTGAGTGGAAGTTAGTTCTCGTTGGGACGTAAATGCACGTTTATATGCTGTCACTGCGTTCTTTCATCTCACTAGCATTATTCCTTTCAATATGAAATTTTACTGGCACATACAGCCGGGTAGGGCACGCCACAGATATATAAATGAAATGAAATAAATTTACAAGTTCCCCAGCAATGGAGTGATGGTGCTTAATGTTGTTTCGGTATTGTACGTTTCGTCGGCACTTTAAATTCGGCATAATGTTTGGTAGCAAAAGTTCCGAGAGAACACTTGCAAGCCCAGGACAAAGGGATGCAGCTCACAGACGTGAGGTGAAAGGAAGTGAAATCTTTTACGCTAGAAAGCAAGACGTCGAATCTATGTGATAACTTGCAGCTGCGCACTCATTCAGCACTCACAGACATAAGAAGAAAAAAAAGAAAAACCGGTGGAAAGCGAAGAAGAATACAAAGGTGACCAATAAAAAAGAGCATAGGGCGCCGAGTAAAAAGAGCGGAGAATTCGCGCTTACGCTCGAGAAAATCTAATCTCCGCGTTCAGTCTCTACAGTGGAAGAAGTGAACTGGCTATTCGCCGAGACTGCACAAGCGCTTCAAACTGGCGGTCACGCGCGCACAGAAAAGCGGCTTTTATTATTTTTGTTTGCGGCGTTGTAGTCTCAGTCGCGTGTGCCCTCTCGGACAAAGCCAGAAATGTCACTAAAAATACGACAACTTTCCGCTTATCGCACACCCACCAAGCACGCCTGGTTTGAGCTTCGGCTCCAGAGCGCACCTTCTGGGCCGATTCACTTCCTTGCTCGAGTTTGCTGCTAGGGGCTCTTCTTCCAAACACAGCCCGCGCCATTACAAAGGAAAGGACCGCGCACGGATTGTAAAGCTTTGGCCGTGGGAAAAAAAAAATGCCAGACATATTTCAACGTCGCAAAAAGCGAATTCGAGTCTAGAAGCAGGCGCAAAACTCTTGTCCATAGTCTGCATGGCTGCACGGCGAGATCAGTCGTCTCTAAAGCAGAAAGGAAATCCGCACGTAGCCGTCCACTGCGGAGAGGAAATATCGAAAACGTTGAAGTACATATAATGGCCCAATGTCCCCCGTGACATATCTGCGCGAACCTCTGACACATTAGGCACTGCGGCAGTCGCCGCTATCGGCGATTTCTCATGCGCCCGTCTAGCTGAAAGTTAAACATTCAACTAATCGCTTCGCGGAACAGCCGGACACACGTCAGGTGCTGCGCCACCCGCTTAATATAGACCCACCTTCGATTATGCGTACCTATAAATGGCGGCTATGAATGCTGCTTGGCAGATGAATGACGCAACAAACCCGCGTCACATTGGCCACATCTTTTTTTTGTTACTTTATCTCTCCTTTTGCTCCATTCCTCGCTCCCTCCTTGAGGGCAGATGCTATCGTTTAGCAAAGCCTTTTATGCGCCTCGTCAGTACCCCTGTAAGCATGTTGTTATGAAACGCTAGCCGCATATAGAGCGTGGGCAAGACGGAGACTAGAACTACGTGCTCCATGTCTCCATCGCTTCCGCGAATACGCGTGCCGGTAGCGCCGTCCTCGACAACCACACATTAGCATGAAACATTGAGGGCCGGTGTTCTCCTATTTTTTTATCATTTAAGACCCTGCTGCGATCGCAGAGTCATGTCTAAACGCGGTTTGTTCAGTCATCGGAAAATACAGACAAAGAAAAGAAAAGACGCTGAAGTCGCTCATCCAAAAGAGGTCAATTCAACTCCCAAGCGCAGTTAGAGCAGACTGCTCTGAAAGTTCCGAGCAGTCTTTTGGTAGGCAACGCTTTATAGGGCCACAGGCACCAAACTTTAGTCGGGTTGGATGTTTTCTTCGTTGAAATGACGCGCTAGACATTAGAATACACTTGGATCACCAAGTAGTATTCGCCTAAAATCGGTAAATAATTTATAATTGAATTTGTTCTCGATGATTTATCGGTTTCAGTTTCATCAGCCGAACGATGGCTGCGGCGCGTTGGGAGTGTTTAGGTCTAGTGAGACATGAACAAAAGTGAAATAAAACCACCGATACGTGGTTTGGTGTCATTCCAGCTCTTAAAGCAGAAAGCTCTTAAGCAGGAGCGTTTATGAGGCTCAGCTTCTCACCCGAAAGACGCGGTTTACATCTCGGCCGCGGCGGTCGCATTTCGATGGAGGCGAAATGCTAGAGACCCGTGTATACTGGGCGATGTCAGTGCGCGTTAAAAAACTCAAGGGGGTAGAAATTATCCAGAGTCCTTCACTAGGGCTTCCCTCATAGCTTTAGTTGCTTTGGGACGTTAAGCCTCATAAAACCATAAACGAAGCGTCGTAGATAATTAAAACTCTTTGTCAGCGATTTTATTGCAGTTTTTGCGTGCTTCACGTTATTTGAACGTTTCCATCACGTCACAGCCGTCGTTCAGCTGCTGAAAACAAAATCAAAATATCAAGAAGAAATTAAATTATAAATTATTCAGAGGTCGCAGGCGGAGACCACGTGGCCAGCCATATATTCTTATGTATAACGCATCATTTCAAAGAAGAAAACATGCAACTAAAACTAAGTGTCTACGGCCCTTTAAGCTCACGTTCCTGGCAATTTCGGGCGAGCATCATTCCGACACCGATCGCGAAGCCAACGCTCGAAATTAGAAAGTCACGCCGATTAAGGCAGCGAAATCCTCGTTAGAAATGTATGTACATACAAATAAGACCTTTCCGAGCTCTACCACCGAAACTGTAACCAACACCGGAGAGACGCGGAGCTAGATACCGTTCTGTACAGCTTACACAACTAGCCCAGCCATGCTGTCATCACAACGAGACGCACTCGGTTTGGAAGCGGCATTTGCAGCATAGACCGTTCCTTTCGCTAGAGGCTAGGTGGGTGCAATGATAAGATAAGGAACTACTTTAAGGTAATGACTGTGTCAAGCACAGGTGGAGACGTATACCGCACCGACAAAGTGGAGGGGCATAAATGTAGTCGTCATCACCATCAGCTACCCTTAGAATCTGGTACGCGCGTTCTGTGCGCACGCGCGCTTGACGATAGCAATGCCAAAATAGATTTGTTGTGGCAGCGTAGTTTGCATATCATACACCATACCTCAAAACATGGAGGCTTACGGGGCAAGGCCAGAGCTATCTGAGAATTGAATGATAATGTGATATCATTTTAAAAAAAACTGACGTCACAATAAACTTTTTTTTTTGGAGGCTAAAAAGTAAAAGGTCAAAATATGCACTCACGGAAGTATGAGAAAAAGCACAGACAACGACCGGACATGCGCAAGCGATCGCCCAGTCGTTGTCTTTGTACTTTGCTTCATTTATGCGCTAATTTTATTTTAAGGCACTAAGCCTGTTCAGCAATCGCTTGGTAATGCAAGTATCTGTGTGACAGTAAAAAGATTTCTGTCAACACATGCTAGCTTCTTTCACCGCTGGTCAGCCAGCGCGAGATGCCACCGCAGCTTATTTGATGAGCAAGCCACGGCGAGTGTTAAAATGCTCTCGAGGAGCGCCGAGCAAACTTATGGAGCTCGGTGCTTACGTGATGCATTTCAGTCACTTTACTAAGTTATTTTAGTCTATAGTTTTTTTTTGTTTATGTGGGTTTAACGTCCCAAAGCAACTCAGGCTATGGGGGACGCCGTAGTGAACGGCTACAGAAATTTCGACCACCTGGGGTTCTTTAACGTGCACTGATATCGCTCAGTACACAGGCCTCCACAATTTCGCCTCCATTAAAATTCGACCGCCGCGGCCGGGATCGAACCCGCGTCTTTCGAGTCAGCAGCCGAGCGCCATAACCACTGAGCTACCGCGGTGGCATTTCAGTCTATAAGCTACTTCAGTGAATTTATCAAGAAACTGCCACAAATATACAGGTGCGTGCTTAAGTAAACAAAGCAGGCTATTCTGTTTTAAGTGCGATTTTGCCTGATCATCAACAGTTCCGTGTAGATGATATACTGTGTCTGAGATCACTGTGGCCATGGATATGCCGTGCCTCCCAGTTTTTGTTCTGTAAAACAGTAGCAGTTAGGCGACCATAGCAGGCCCTTTTCCTTCCGTTAGCACATGTCCAAGTCTTGATTATATCTCACACGGGTTCTTTCCACACATAGCACGGTTTCTTCACGTATCAGGCGGCCATTACACAAAGTACGCTGCATCCTGATGTGGAAAACAGGACTGAAATGAACAACAGGTGGCTACTAGAACACTCCACGGGCTCGGGCCTAGCCTGGGCAGTAAAATGCGCGGTTTCTTCGTACGTGGCCTGGACCCGGGCTTGAAGACTCGGGCCTTGGCCGGGAACGTCTTATAAATGAAGGAATCCCGGCGTTATCTTTCCAGGGAGTTCTTCGTGGACGGGGAATGAGAAAATGCGCCTTTTGTAGACGCAGTTTCATTAGCGTCACTCACAATGCAATGTCCAGTAACTTCGGATGCACACATCTAGCCGGCCGCGTTGAACGATACAAAGGAAGAAGTTAAATTGAATTTTCAGTGATTAAGAGCAGCGGGGCGCTCTCGCAGAATATAAAGCTCAAAATCGTGGAGTGGGTAGCAGCGGCGTCCTTAATGCAGCGTTGTAACGCCTGACACACGGCTCATGTGGACGAGCGCTTTCGCCTGCTGAGGTAGAGAGAACCGCTCTCTTGGGCTGTTCCACCTTCTAGCGAGCACACTACGTGGTATCTACCAAAAGACGCTCCGCATCTGCTAGGTATTATGCTAACGCTCCTGACTGGAGATTTGAAGCCTCATTAGACCCGCTAGAAAAGGACGTTTATTCGATGGCTCGATGGGACAGCCGTCTGTTACATGACCGTCTTTGATTGGTCGCCTTTTCCTCCCAAATACACAGCTATAGGCTCGAGAAACTCCATTGGGTAACAGCATATTTGTTAAGACCACATGGAATCTTTTAATGCATTCCCAGAAAACACAAATACATCCTAAGGACGTTCTAAGGATTAAATTTTGAGGACGTTTTGTTGTCCTGGGGACGTCCTTTATTGATCCTCAATAAGTTCTCACATACTGTTGTTCGGCCCCAGTATCTCCTCAGGACATCCTCAAAATTCCTCTCAAGGACTTCCTTAGTGTGTGTTCAGGACGTCAGATGACGATTTAGCTCCGTGAATTTGGGTCATTATATCGATTTATTACGGAGGGGAGTGTACACAGAGTCTGTGAAACAGCTTTATTTTTGACTCATTTGTCTTCAATTCTAGCAAATTATGCAAAAGTTTTGCTTGCTCTAGAGTAGTTCGTTTGCCGCATTTCTTGGTACATACAGGTTGTTCTTCGTGCAATGTTTTCATACAGCTAAGACTATAGACAACTTTTTGAAGAGTTGAACTCTGCCACTTCAGTGCAAAAGCTACTTAGACTAATGGCCCTAAAATCTAAAGAGTTCAACCCCATCAGAAGCATGCAGCACATAAGAACACGTTTAAAAGTCAAAATACCTTAAAATATCTCTTCAAGGCATATAGTTTCCTCAGTCAGAATGGTTTCCTTCATTATATTGCTATTGTACACAAGTATCTTTTAATAAACCTGCGGTTAAATTAATTAATGAAAGCCTAATGCGAGAGATAAAGCTTGTTTTATCTCGGTTCAATGCCACAATATCATCCTGCGATAGGACGTTTGTAGGACATTTTAGAAATTGTCATCCTCGAGTCGTCCAGCAAAGTACAAACTGAGGACGTTTTCATTAGGACGTTTGGACGTGAAGCACTCAAGAAGTACTCAGAATGTTCTGTTAGGAATGAGGACGTTCTGACGATTTGAGGATGTTTTCAGTACGTTTGATGTTGTCTATGATGTATATAATAAACACGGGATCTTGCTTTTCCTCCACTTAAACACGGTCAGTGCGGCCATGAAAAAATGACTGATTAAAATGTAGAGGTAACGCAATGTTGCCCATTACGTGTGTTAGCAACCCTCTTAATTTGGCCCTCAGAAATTCGGGGCTACACACACACATGATCAGTGTTCAAAAAGCCGAGCGAGGGAAACTGAATCTCCTTTTTTGTGTTTACTGAAGTGATTTTATGAAGTGTTATTGAAGTGTTTTGAAGTGATTTTTTGAAGTGTTTTTGAAGTGTTTGAAGGGGCTGTGGGATACGGGCCGGGCCGGGCCTGGCGATAAACTTAGCGATACGGGACCGGGATCATGTAGAGCCACATTGTAGCGGTCTCGGTCTTGAAGCTACACGCCTGGACCGGTCCTTAGATCGGGCTCTGAGTCTCGAGTTCGAGCCGGACTTGGGCCTAGAACGAGATCTGTGCAATGGTCTAGATGCTACTACGGCGCTGCATGTATACCGTGACAGTGCGCTGCGCGTCACCGCCGCCATTCGGCGCACTGCCTCTTTCTTGAGGATCGTTTTGAAAACATCATGATTCGTCTTCAGCAATGAGGCTATCGACGAATGCAGCATCCTTTTCTGCCTCGGAGAGCAAAACAGCGCTCACTGACGCGCGCGTGTCCTTCTGGTCCTGTGTGAGGGAGTGCGGCACAAGTCTGGCATTCAGCTTTCATTTCCCCAAGTTCTCACGCAAAATTTGGTGGCATGCTGTCTTACTAATGTCGAGAGCATCTGATAGCATGCGGAGTGTAATGGTGCCGTCTTGCTGTACGATTTTTCTGATCCGAGTTGTTTTCATTCCCTGAAGTTGAAGGGAGCCCCTGCCTAGTGCCGTCTTCCCCCGACGTACTCCCCGAAACGAACCTCTTGTGCCACTCGAAAACTTGCGCCCGTGATAATGTCTCGCTGCCGTAAGCGTAACTAAGGAGCTCATACGTCTTTGCGGCTGTCTTGCCATGCTTCACACAGAATTTTATGTTTACACTCTGTTGGTTTGCTTTATGGCTTAGGGGGTTTAGCGTCCCAAAGCAACTGAGGCTATGAGGGACGCCGTAGTGAAGGGCTCCGGAAATTTCGACCACCTGGTGTTCATTAACGAGCACTGACATCGCACAGTACAAGGGCCTCTAGCATTTTGCCTCCATCGAAATTATTCGGCCGCCGCGGCCGGGATCGAACCCGCGTCTTTCGGGTCAGCAGCCGAGCGCCATAACAACTGAGCCACCGCGGCGGCTCCCACACTGTTCAAGGTGGACGTTCATCTCTCCACATTCAATCACTATGGAATGCGCAGACGACTAGTGACAGCGTATTTTTCTACATGTAGTGCCATCTAGCGGCCGCCACAGCAATTAACATAAATAGCTCAGGTTAGCCCAAAAAGCTTGCGTACGCATACGCACCAACATTTGATTTGGGTAATCATTTCTAGAGAAGAAAATAAATCAGTCTCGAAACTTTACGAACAAAGGTTGTATGTGCTGGTTGACGGTTCCACCGCAGATTCATGACTGACTCAAGCTACAAATAGCAGTTTTGTGGTAGACCTTATGTTGATTTGAACATAATCAGCCACGCACCTGTGCGACAATTAAGGGGCCCACAATCTTTGCGCAAGAAATCTCCAGATTTTATCATGGCAGTGTGTCACTTTTCACAAACCCTCCAATGTCTGCAGCCTGAGGTTGAAGGGTTGCGGCAGTATCTGTGTGCTACCGCATCCACTGCAGTCGCTTTTGCATATGTGGTTGCGACACACATTCTAAGCATAACGGCAATCTGTAAACGCGAATAGGAAGTCCTTACGCAAAAGCCGGGGCAAACTGAGCGCGACTCCTCTCGCCTAATCGCCGTCCCCTCCTCCTCCACTTTTGCACCTTACGTTTCTGCATTTTTCTCTTCCAGGGCTATTCCCTCTTCCACATTTTCATTCTTGCCCTCACTAGTTATCACCCTACATTCATCCTTCGCCGTGCTCTTTGCTTTGCTGTAGCTCTGCCGATTACGACGAAAACGACGACGACGCGCGAACGGGGAGCTAAAAGATGTGCTCTAAAACAATAACGTGCAACAAAATAACAGGTGTACAGAGTCTAGCGAAACAGCACTACTGGTAACAGAACCTTTGTTATATGAGCACAAGGAAGGCACGATAACTATGAAATGAGCCCAGAAAGAAGACGCCATTGAGGAACAACAGCAAGACTATGATGACGAGAGATTAGAATAAATTAATGCCGCCTTAATACAAATAATTCATATGCATTATTTGGTTTAGTTTAGTTTCGTTTGTGGGGGTTTAGCGTCCCATAGCGACTGAGGCTATTAGATGATGATTATGGATTTTTATGGCGCAAGGGCAGCTATGGCCAAAGAGCGCCATGTCACAAGGTATTTTTCTTTTTCTCAAGGTGGGGTGAGAGACCCATTTCCCAAGCATTTCACCCTAAATAAGCCGAGCACCAGACCAGGGGAAAGCTTGTACCCATTGTATCACCGGTGGGTACCCGGCGGCACTGGGGATCGAACCCCGCACCTCCCGCATACGAGGCGGATGCTCAACCACTTGGCCACCGCTGCGGTATGAGGCTATTAGAGACACCGTAGTGAAAGTCTCCTGAAATTTCGAACACCTGGGGTTATTTAACGTGCACTGACATTGCACAGTACACGGGCCTCTAGAATAACTGTACCAGTACTAGGCATACCGTATCGTCAAAGTGTGATGCCAACGGTGTAGCTATAATTTCGACTTACTACGGGGCACCAGTTCTTCGCGGGTTTTGGTCCCTTCATCCTGAAGCACGTCATGCCGTTCCGAAGGCAACAGCGCCCAAACTTACGACTGTAACTGTGGCTGGTATGGGAAGAAGGAAGCGCACGACGTAGGCGACGATATTGTGGCACGAGGGGAGAAGTAGCCAAGCACTTGAAATTACGGTGCTAACAGGCAAGCAGCCGCCCGCAACAATGTCACGACATGACGCGATCTGCAAAGGATGGCCAAGGACGGCATAGCCACCGCTGCTATAGAAGGGCGCTAACAAAAAAGGGAAATTTTTTTTATCATAAAGCGTTGTACATTCCAAGAAAGTGTACGGTACTAAATGTTTCTGAATAGCAATAGCTAGTGCAATGTTGTTAGGTTATGGATTCTCTATATATGCTGAAACACTTTATTTCATTATTCTGCTTGTCCACTCATAGCCGCACAACCGCATACCAGACATTCGCCTGCGCCCGACCTTCTGTTCTGTGCATACATGAAAAAAAGAGAATATTTGCAAGAACGGGCAACAGCACAATTAAAAGCCACCTTTACCGTTGTCCTGTGGGGCAATGACCGAAGGAGACTGAATGTAATGATTGTGTCTGAAGCCTTATTCGTTTTTTATCTCCTATGTGGCAAAATAAAACAACTTTACTGTGGCCGTACGCCTCAATGCGCTCAATGTCGTCGCTTTGGTCACACAAGAGATAGCTGAGTCAAGAGCTATGCGAGCAGGTTTCGTCAAGGCCATGGACGAAAATACTACGATGTAGTGTAAGAGAACATCATGGATATTTCGGACGTTGTTGACGCTTCTGGAGAGCTAAGCACCACGGTTTCAAGCGAAGGAATATCCATTGACCATCCACAAGACATCAAGCCGCCACCTTCTAAACCTCCTGAACAACAAGCCTTCAGACGCTGACACGGTGACCTTGGCGCAGCTGATCTTGAGCTGGCTGGACAGCCGCGTTCTATCGAGGAAGTAGGAGAAGGTCTGCTATCAGAGGCTACCCAGGAATCAATGGATGTGCGTCCAGGCTGCTCTCTCGGTGGTACGTGGCTGTAATGCAGTGCAATGCGTCTGAAGTGAGCCACTGACTTCTATAAAGAGCGGTCGGCCGACTATCGAGCTATAAGTGATGGGGTGCTCTGAGCCTCATGGCCGGAAGCATTAGTCACCTTGGAGCGCTCCATGAATAACAGTGCCCCTCTGAAGCGTCCCGCGGATGAGGAGCCAGGTATCAGTGGAGATCCGTGCAAAGTATCCGATGTGGAGAGCAAAGGAGGATGGGTTCCAAAAAGAGGGCAATGACAGCCCTAAAGGTCGCCAATTCACAGGCGGTGCTCCCTGCACCGGAGGATGAAGTTAACTAAAGTACTCAGACAAAATGGCAGGGCTCACAGGTTTTGAAGTCACGGCCCTTATCGTTAGAGGCGTACGGAATCGACAGTGACAGTACCAGTTAAAGCACCTGTTTCAAAAATGAAACTTGAATGTAGTTGCAATTCTGGAAACAAAACTATCTTCTAATGAGGAAACAGAAACCACTCTTGATCTCTTTTTAATTGCACTAAAAAACGATAGCATACATTTCACGCATTTCCAATCCTCTTCGAATGCTCGGCTTGAGAGGACCTACATTTCTGCTGGCACATGAACTATACACTCTAAATAGAAAGGAGTAAGAGGAAGTAAACTAGCTTCTAGCGCATTACATTTTATAAAATGGAGTGCGCTAGAGAACAAATTACTCCTTTTTTTACTCCCGTATAGGCGTATTCGTGTTTAAAGTGTATAAAGTTCATAGATGACTATTGGGTGAGGTCATTATTTTTCAGCGACCACTAATGATATCTGTTCAGATAGGACGGTAAACTCAGCGTCCACTCCAACCTCAGTGGGAGCTATTAAAGTTAAATAATTCTCTCCTATCAGATGAAGATTTTCAGCATGCTGTAGTTGCTTGCTTCAAAGAAACGTGGGTATGTTCAGATCTCTCAGTATTTCAAAGGTGGGATTCATGTAAGCAGTAGGTTCAGAATTTGTCTATTTATGCATCATGATCGATCTCATTCCTGAAGCGTCTTCACCTTCGTAAATTGGGGAAAGCCCTGAATGAACTGCATAAGCTGGAATGAATTGCCGCGGGATCGTATCTTTATGACATCAAAAATTAAACAGCAGCTACAAAACATTAGCGCAGAAAAATTCCAAGGTGACTTGATTCGGTCGCGGACACGGAGGTTCGTTAATGAGCAACCGTCTCGCCACGCGTTTAATGATGAAAGGCGGGCTGCTCTTTCCAAGGAAATTTTATAAACTCCGTACAAAAGCGATAAATACAGTGTCAGGCCAGGTATTCTTGTTTCTTTTTTTGCTATTACATGCCGCTCTTTCGGTGCCGTAGTAATGAGAACAGTGGGTCAGATTTCAGCCAGTTCAGAAAAGCGTTTCCTTGACTTGAAGATGAGCAGCGTGCAGTAATTAAGGGGCTTATTACTTTAGTCGAGGTCAAGCTAGCCATTTCTGCTCTACAGGGTCAGAAGACTCCTGGCCCAGATAGTCTCAGTCGTGAGTTCTATAAAAAGTTTACTCCTTGCCTAGCACCTTCTTTGTTGGGAGTTTTATGCGCTGCTTATGACGTGGGCTTTTTGCCTCCTACGTTCTATAGTGGTCCCAACATACTAATCCCGAAAAGAACACATGCAGATGTTAAAGGGTATAATCTGTCTAATATCCTTATGCAAGTGAATTACAAGATATTTACGAAGGTTCCTTCTTTTCGTCTGCAGCTAGTGGCATTAGATTTATTACGGCCGCACCAAGTGTTTAGAATAAAAAGGTCTTAGTATCCAAAACCATATGCATGTCCCACGTTTGCTGTTGGAGACAGTGTCATGCGAGGTTAGCTAAATGGCTCTTATTGAGACTCATCTGGAAAACGCTTTGATAAGGTGCGTAATGATTTTTTGTTTGCTCCATTGAAGAGTGAAAACATTGCTGAGATCGTGCTTAAATGCGTAGAATTATGTTATAAGGAGTACACTATAGTTGACTCCTTATAACATAATTGTAAGCATTAGTCTTGTATACAAGACAGTCTTGTATACAAGACATTTTCAGTCTTGTATACAACACTGATCGAAAGCTTACCAAACTTATTCCACTCAAAATTATCAGTTCGACAGGGCTGCCCGCTATCGTCTTTGTTATTCGCTTTATGTCTTGAACCCTGATGCCTTAGTATGATCAAAAACACAGAGTTCGTGCCTTCTCGCTGTCGCAGTGTGAAATAAAGAAATTTTGCTTAGGGTGATGACGTTGCCCTTATCTGTTCTGAAAAGAAAGTGTGCATGTGACTGAGCAGTTCTGTGCGAGTTCGCGTGCGGCCCTCGATAAATCAAAAGGGCTTTGCCTAGGCAACTGGGCAACAAAACCATGTCTTTTTGGCGGCATGAGTTGGGGCTCCGACAGTCTTAGAGGTTCTCTTGAATCAGCATCGCAAAAGTGAGCTTTAGTGGGATTCTCAGATCTCGTCCGTTAGGCGACAAAACCAGGCTTGAAAGGATAGGGAGCTGTCGGTGTTTGTCCGAGCACAAGTATGCAATAACTTATTGGTTTCGAAGCCCATCTACGTAATGCAAGTGTGGCATTGTGCAAGTGGTGCATAGAATTGTAGCAACGTTTGTTTGGCGCTCTCAGTAGGAGCCTATGCATCGATACAGTTTTTTTCTCCCTCCGGAGTCTGGGAGAGCTGGTCTTGAGCACTTGTTGGCCCATCAGCTTGTTGTTTTCTTTTTTTAAAACGGCAAACAATCCCTTCCTAGTAGCTGTGCTTAACAGACGATTAAGTGCCCATTTGCTTATTCTGTTCGTGCCCGCTGGTGATCTATAGACGAGGGACCTTTGTGAGTTTTTCTTAAGGAAGGTGCCGAGACACTACATTTCCTCTTTTTTTCTTGCAGTATCTACAGTCTCTCTAAAAAACAGGTCACGAAATTTCTGATTGACGCGTTATTTTTTGTACTGATGTATTGGCAGCCTCACATCGTCTTTCTAGACAACAGTGTATTAAAGCGGGTGCAACGGATGCGTGTTCAATTGGCCGCAAAGACTTTCTTTTTTAAACTTCACATGCAGACCTTACCCTGTCAAAACGTGGTTTCATGCAAATGAGACGATTGTGGTTATCAGTGTACTGCCGCCTGTGTCAGCAGCTGAGACAATTAATCACTGCTTTTTTATTGTGATGACATGTTTTTAGGACCCTCTACAACGGACTCCTAAAATAACATTGAGATCACTCCACATACTATAAGAATTGTGCCTACAGTGGAAGGTTCTAAGGTTCCTTGTGTTCATTTTGTGTTCATAAGACTGTTAGACTGTGGAAGAGCCGCATGATGGATCGCCATGCAGAGCCGCCACGTTCTTTGAAGTCTCTGTTCAGAGAGCAGTTTGCTTTGGCGCATGTGCTGCGCAAGATGGACCTCCTGCCTTTGCTTGATTCATGTCTGTGTCTACCGGAATTTTGATGTTCGGGCACAGTGATAGCAGGATGCTGGTGTGACTATGTATGACGGGTTCGCGAGATGTGGCCTGGTTAAGTAAGGCTATAAGCCTGTCAATGTTGTTGTACATCCATGCAATAAGGAAAAATAAAGCAACTGTGGTACAATAGATTAGTGTTGTACATCTGAACGCTGAGATAGCGGTTCGAATCTGATTTTGCTAACACTTTTCTTCTATTTTTTGTTCAGCGAGGCATTACGAGCCCGCAAATTATTTATCATTTGCCCTTGATGGTATGTTGTGGCTGGGAAGGGATCGCATATTGAAATGCTTCTGAGCCAGCGTCGCGGTTTAAACCACTCCCTCGAAAATAATTTTACAATCCGCTTTTGTTTTCTCCTTTTAACCAACAATTACCTCACGCAAACCATTTGTGCTTCCTCTCGGGATGTTTGTTACCATTTAGGTTGACTTCTGACATGTTTTGGAGTCAAACAGGCCATTTGAGAAGCTTCGAGACGAGCAAGGAGGCAAACCGGAAGTATGTGCACTGTATCGTTACGCATCCACAGCACACAAGATTGCGCGTCAGCGAATGTCAGGTCCATCATTATGACTGCCATAGCTGATCCCGCTCGCACTTGGTCCTAGACAGCATTCGCCTTTTTTACCCTTTTCAACTGACCTTGGTAATGCTGTAGCCCGTTGACGCGGCTGGATGATTTCAGACCTAGAAAGCGTGTTCAAGATTTTTTAAGCTGTGTGAGTTTCACAGCGGAGAAGAGAAGAGCTCTACCGACTGGCAGCTTTATGCAGCCGCACGACAAGACGAGAAGGCGGCCTGATAGCGATTGATCGGTGAGACCCGTAAGCACAGCTTAGCAACGATAGCATACGCTGAGAAGAAAACGAACGCTGCCGTTGCATACCAAAGAACCTAGAAACTGCTTCCACTTGCCGTGAGTTGGAAGGCGATGGCAAGCTCTTTTGGGGGACCAAAACAGATCTCGATCCCTACAGTAATTTTCAAGCTCATCGTAATCATTATCATCCGAGCGCAGTCTAAAGAAAGGCAAAGGCTTCCCCAATGGCCTCCATTAGTTCCAGTTCTGCGCCAGCATCGATTTCGTTATTCGAGCCAATTTTCGAAGCCAGTCGCCCCGTCAACTTCCTCGGTTGTACTGGCCAGCGCTTTCATTCGCTTGGTATTCACTCTGACACTCTAATAATCCGCCAGTTGTCAGTTCTGCGTATTACAGAAACTGCCCGAATCCATTTTCCCATTATAATTTATGCTACAATGTCCCCAACTGTCGCTTGCTAATCCCCTTTCCTTTCTTTCTGCGCTTCAATCTGACGCGTAAATATTTGACTCATAGCTCGCTGTACGGTTCCGGGCCTTATTTTCAGCTCTTTTGCAGGCATTTAGCAGCTTTTAGTACAATAAGGGTGCAAACAACCCCTTAGGGCCTGGTTACATTTCCGGCTATGGGTAGGGCTACAGTTTCTTTTTCTTTGTTGTTGTTGCAAAATGAATGAGTAATTTAGTGGGATGCAACGACAAGCATGAACGAAACATTATTTCTGCAGTTTTTTTTGTTTTGAAAAACCTTTAAATAAGGAGTTACGCTTTACTGGAGCGGAATTAAAGCATGGCAGCAAGGGCATAGAAAGGCGCGCATTTGCTTTCGTTCTTTCCTGGAAGAAACTAAAAAAACAACAAAAAAGCAAATCAGCTGGAGAAAAGTACCTCGCATAATTAATTGCGTTTTAAGACACTCATGACAGGAAAGTGAAGAATGTAAGAGAAAAATAAAGCAGACTAGATGTTTGTCGTTTAGTGCTTTGCGTGTGTCAGGGAGATTATATCTTTCTGCCTCCTCACTTTGTTAGGATTAATAAATTACCAAGAGGATTAGCCGCTGTTATGGCAGCGGCGTGCTACAAATTAGTTGGCATCGCTGCTGAACGACGGCGAATGCAGCGAAAGCTGGGGGAGATTGCGGAGGAAAATCTGTCGATTACTTTTGTTGACTAGTGATTCCGTTACTATTTATGCCGCCGTTATCCCAGTCCGTAAATCTGCGCAAGCGGGTTTGTCTTCGCACCTCTGCTTCCCTTGGTACGAATCCAGATCTTCGTTCTGACGCGCTTTTTCCGATGTAGTCCAACGTGCATGCACGGCAGCATTCATAGCCACTGTAACGTTGAGTTCCTGCTTCTTTACAGCGAAAGCATTTCTTGTATCATGAGTGGCGTGTACAGGACCTGTCAGCAGAGCGTGTCGGCAGAGCGCGTCCGCGCGAAAACGACCATTGAAAGAAAACAAATTCGACGGCATTGACGTTGGAGCCCAGGCCTTATGTGCCACGCGGGCACGGAACGCATGCGCCACGGAGGGCCGTTGGTTCAAGCGTGTTAGAGGGGCACGAAATGAACGCATTGAGGTGTGTACGACGGCGAAGTGTGTTGGGGATCTGTGGTGATGTCAGAAAACGACGACTTGCAAAAAGTGGCTGACGTTCAAAGGCAAATGCTTTCGCACTTCTCCAATGCAGCATACTGCAGTTCTCTACAATTTTTATTTCTGGGCGCGCTCTTAGCACGGCGTCAGCCGTTCACGTATTTTTACTCCGGTAGCAGCGACTGCGATTTCCCGTCTGCAGTACAGTGGACGAACGGGAGGATACAAGGACGGAAAAGTGGACGAATGGACGGACTGACGGACGAATTGATGGATGGATAGACGAACATTACAAGTATTTTCTAATTAAGCGGCTGGTAACGAGTGCAACATGCTTTGTTATTTCTTGTATTCATTACGCTTTCGTCGCCATTGAGACCAGGTCCAGGCTAAGTACACTGATTCGGAGCCTCACCGTCAGTGACCTGATCACAAAGATGCCAAAAGGAAGCCAGAAAATGCAGTGCTATCCCGTGAGAACTGAAATCGAAGAACTTACGAGCTCCTCTCTTATTTAGGTTCTCGGAGAACGTTAGCCATTGCATCTACCCAGTGAGATTCCTGCCACTGGCGACGGTACTACACGGCCGTGCCGGGCGAGCTGTACCACTGGAGCGAAAGGTACTAGTGTCATCTTACTCCGGCGGTAGGATTGCGTGACTCCAATTTATTATGGAGGCAGCGGGTGCTTGAAAGAGTTAACGGGATGTAAAGATACAGGACGAGTTATTATCTTTATTTTTCCTGTTAGCAAGTGACGGCATTGCACATTTCGATCACCTGTCGTCGCGTAACAGTGGCAGCCAAGATAGCCCCAAACATTAAAATTGTTATAAAATTGGTATGTAAGTTGCAGCAGCGTTACATGCTACAATTTTATATTATTTCAGTATAAAAATTAACAAATACCTTTGTATGTTGTATCACAACTGTCCAAATAACATTAAAAGTAGGCATTGTGCTACTGTGTTCTAATTCCTATTATAATGTTAAAACTAATTGACAATATGATCCGTTGTGCTGTAAATTAAATTTTAGCGTTCAGACTAAATATTGTTTGAATATTGTGTTCTAAACTTTACTTTAATATTTAAACCATAACTACAAACCAACATAACAAATATATTTCAAGCACTGGGTGCCAGAACTTTTCCCAGTTTCATTACCGCAAAAATTGCAACTATTCCCCTAGATTGTGCCTGTCAGAGACTGAATGAATAGCCCCATTATTTTGTTAGAAAAGTTTGCTTACTACCCATCCACCGCTATCACTCATAGGACACCCTTAAAAAAACGGATTTATAAGCTTGTCTGTATGTTTTCAGCTCAGAGACGAGTGATTTGCATGTATTGGCTGCGATGTATTGCAGAACTCAAGTGTCGCCCTCGCTGTTCGTCCTTGCGAAGCGTTGATTAAATTGTGTGCCGTCACAATCGGGTGGCCAGCATGCTCTTGTACCTTGCCATTTAAATGTTTAATTACGGTTCGGACAAGTTTATTCCAATGTTTATTTGTAACATTTCAGAAAGGTCAGAAGAATAGGACATAAGGGCAAAGTATTAACGTTAGACAAAAAAAAATTATGCGCGGTTTGCGTAGTTGGGCCAAATGCTAATTCCGTGAGCTAGCACTTCGGTTTTCTTCGGTTCCGGTGTTCATATCCATTCTTCACGGATGGAAATTGCTCGGATAGCGATAATTGGTTAATGCCCATATATGCGCAGTTCGTCATTCTCTCCTTTACATTCATACATCTTTGGGAGTCCTCGAACAACTCCTGGAGAGGAGTGGTCTAGCGGTTAATAAGCGATGCACCACTGCCATGCAATGGCAGGTGCTGCCATCGGTAGGGGCTTAGGAGACCCAGGTTGCTTTTTCCCGAGCAACCTCTCTCGACCGATGATTAATAGAACTGCCACGGTGGGCAGTGTATATATATATATATATATATATATATATATATATATATATATATATATATATATATATATATATATATATATATATATATATATATATATATATAGATTTAAGAGAAGTGGGCACTTCTACAAAGACACTTTTATTTATCAACGTTTCGACCGCGGTGCGGTCTTCTTCAGGATATATATATATATATATATATATATATATATATATATATATATATATATATATATATATATATATATATATATATATATATATATATATATATATATATATATATGTGTGTGCCGGAGAGGATCGAGATAGTTGTGCAACGGCGGCGTCAGCGTCGGGCCCTGGCCAAGATCCCGAGCGTTTTCTAGAACGTGCCGGCGACCCTTCGTCGTCGTCGGCATTTCGCCACTGCCGGCCGCGCGGTTCGCTCCAACTCTT